>NC_134483.1:178041637-178204137 GCF_040206685.1 Ascaphus truei
TGCTGCTGAGAGGCGGTGAGATCGCCCTATCTGGGCTGCGGCACTAAGGGGACTCCCGTGCAAGTTGCGGACGGCATGCTAATATTGATTTTATATCACATCCATCATGTGAGTGTGTGTTTGGCTGTTGTAGCTGTATTTTAATAAATTGTTGTGCAATCTACACTATCTCTGCTGTACTCTCTCCACATTTGGTCCAATCGTCATTTGGGCATCCGAGAGCACCAAGGGCACAGGAGATTGAGAAACTACACATGGGATTCGGGGCATCAGCAGAGAAGAAGGGGTTAAAACACAGATCCTCTCAACCACATCCAACAAGAACATTCTTGTAAGTAGGCATAGTGTGTTGTTTATAAGGCTGCGGTCCCAGTGCTAACAGCGGTCTCCAGGGAGAGAGGGAGATTGCAATGGGAGGGGGCGTAGTGAGTATTTTGCGGGGGTGTGGCCATGACCTCACGCGTCTGGTTCGCCCTCATTGGCTGAATAGCCGGCGGGGGCATGGCCACGCCTCCGTCGCAAGGTCCACATACAATTTTTTTGTATGTGAGAAAACTTGCAGTACAGCGCGGCTGCTAAATGCGCGCCGACGCTTATACTTGTCCCGGATAGATTGGGAGGCAGTGCTTGTGCACACAGCGCATGCTAAGGCGCACTGGGACCGCAGCCTAAGAGACATTATCAGTCCAGATATACTGCGCAATGGTGTGCTTTTTTTAAGCTTTATTTTAGGGGAACATCAAGAATTGGGTCAAAGAGAATCTCCATTATCCAACCTTAAGGACTTGGACTAAGGACTGTATATCACATGGACTGAGTGTCTATTGAGCACCAGGTATCCTTTTTTTTCCCCTTATCATCAACTGTCTTGTACGCAGATGAGATAATTTGCTTTGTGGGAAACCTCCGGCAGCTCCATTCTGTATTGTTATCACAATTGGATCACGTCATAGTGCGGGAGCACTGTATTTCATTTTGTCACTGTCAGAGCACAGTTCACTATTTAGAGTTATAAGTTAAGCGCTGTTTAGTTTAGGGTGTTTTAGTTAGTTTTGTATTATAAACTCCCATTGACCTTAAAGAGCAGTATAGACACATGCATATTTTTTTAAACAGTTTTATTCTCCTGAAAAATGTTATTTTTGTAAAGGTTGGCATTTTATTTCTACGCTATTAAGTATTTTTCTCAAGTGCCAGATTGGAATATTGTGTTATAACTTAATGATTCTCCTGACACTATGTTAGTATGTACTGCTAGATTATTGAATATTGTTATACACCATTGTTACCCACAGGATTTAAGAGGTAAACATTTCTCACAGCATAAACCTGGAGACCAATACTGACTGACAGATACAGTATTGCTGAAAATATTGAGTACTTCTTTGTAGAGGAACAGACAACTATGATATACTTTACCATTATAAACAGCTAGATTGCCACATAGTATACATTTCTATTGTATACTTGTTCATTCTAATGTCAGTGCTTTGTGATACTGCTTACATATTGAACACATGGCGATGCTCTTCATATCTTTTCATACTTTTGGTATGAATAATTTTTTCATCCATTTCTGTGTGTAAATTTAATTTTATGATATATCAAGCATCTGACTTGTGCCTTCAAGAGCAATAGTCTTATCCAGTATGTGCATTAAAAACTTGTTTCATTTCTAAAGAAAAAAAAAAAGGTATTATTTTGGAAATACTTTATTTTTATATTAGTGGAATTTTTCTTACAATGATGCTCTGTCATACTGTAGTATCTATGTAGTATATGTAGGGGATTTTTATACACAAAACTATGTCCCTAGCATGTAAACAAAAACTTAAAAGTTACATCTCATCATCTTTAATTGACACTTGCAGTAGTAGATGTTGCACCAAAAGAGTAGTGGAAGAATCTAATTTCCTTGTTTGATTCACCGTGAAATTAAACTGAACTGACTTTTTTTTATTTTCACCTGCCAAGTTCTTCCAACACAATTTAAATCTAGTTAATCAAGTAAAGTTATCAGCTGCACACACTCATCTCTACTACCACACCTCTGATTTGCTGCATCCCATTTCCATCTCTTTGCCAGACAGCGACAAATTCCATTTTCAGTTTCACAAGGTGTACATGGCCATTGTTGTGAGAACATATTACAAATGTATTGTAACATTTCTAGGTTGCAGAACAAAATAATAAATGAACAAATTAACTTTCTTGATATCTTGTTTCCTTTTCTTCCTATCGGTAATATAAAAAGTAGAGACAAAGTTTAGAACTTTAGTAATACTGATGTCTATGACTCATGTAACAAATTCACATGGATATAGAATTGTTAAAGTGGCAATAATTTTTAGAACCATAGTAAACTAATAGAAGTGATGTATAATGGGTTAAATGCAGGTTATGGGTACCTTTATTTCAAATTTAAAACATACTGTATACAAAAATGTCAATATTTCCATAGTAACCCATTACTTCAAAGAATTTATATGACCTTACCTTTTGTGATAAAACTTCTTATGGTTATGGGAAAATTGATAATTGCTATGTCTGTGTTTTGTGTATTTAAATTCTGATGCAATTGTAACCCTCCCCCATCTCCCACCACCACCCTACAGGAGATTTGATCATTGTACCAGGTGTAGTGCTGCTCACCTGTAGGCTTTCAGGATTCTGAGCTTCCGCCGATGGTATTGGGGCTCAACAGGACAGGCTTTGGATATTATCTTCTTTCTCTTTGGTGCAGCGCCTCCATCCTCCAGGGCCTCATAGATAGGTGCAGCCCCTGCAGGAAAACTCTCTTCCCTCCCCCTGAATCCTCAGGCAGGAGTAAAACAACAGGGGTAAGTATTTGTCTTCACAGCGCAGCATGGTTATTCTTGGTCCCTTGAGCCAACTCCAGGAGTTTTAGGCCCCAAGAGTCTCTCCTCAGCTCCCTTACCCCCTGATGGGATAAGGGGTATCAGCTCCCAGGGGACATGAACCAGAGTCCTGGCTCAACACAAGAGCAGGCCACTCTTCACCCTGAGGGGAGAGTGAACAGAGAGAGGACACAACATTTAGGCTGCGACCCCTTTTTATTACCAGGGGAGGGCCCCAGGTACAGGAAAGTGGGCAGTACCTTGGCCATGGTCCCACCCCACAAGTGCATGGGATTAACTCTAACACTGCCTGCACTGGTACCAGGACGTATATGTGAGGTAGAGGAATTTAGTAGCCAATAGATACATGGCTAGACAATCATTAGTAACACAGATATGAGGTTCAAAGACAATAATGCCCTTATTCTATAAAGTATGATAATTCTGATTTGGTGTTATCATGATTTATAGAATATGGGTCTAAGGTACAGGTATATCAAGCTGTGCTATTTAAAAAATGTATAAATGAGTAAAAAATATATTGCCCATTATATACATTGGCTAAATTAACTAAACCAGCCTGGAATAGGTGATATATTACTTTACAAAGATTACAGCACATATTAACTCCTAAATAGCTCAAGTGGTCAAGTAGTCATGGTATTCCATGACTAACTGACTACAAAGGGCTTAAAGGGGGCAAATATGTACATTAAACTACTCTACATACCCCTTTTGGCTACCTTAGTGGCTAGTAATGCAATGCTTAACTAACCTCTAAGGTAATTAAGGGGTTAACCCCTACCACCAGCCTCCCAGGGAGCCTAACCACCCTCCTTGGAGCAACTAACCCCATCACCCATCCCCTTAACTCCACCAACCCTCAGCCAACCTATCATCCACCCTCTATACTAATTGGCAATAGCCCTATTAGCAAATAAGGCTAATACGGCTTTTGGCCATTGCAAAGCATTAAAAAAAAGTTGGAAAAATATATATATATTAAAATATCCAATCAGATAATAAAACTAAAAAAAACATTTAAATCCATTTATATTCACTGTGGCTAACTACGTCCTCAATGATGACCTAAAAAAAATTGATTTCTTACCCCAGCCGGGATGAAGGCCATCCTCATTTTCATTGAAACAGAACTCAAGCGCTAACTCTATGTAAGATGGATGGGAGGACAATAATGTAGAATATTACCGTATCAGTTGAGGCCAAATTCTGGTGGTGAATTCTGGAATGGATCCGCCAAATGCTCTACCCCTAAAAGGATCTACCCAAGATCCTTGGAATAATGAAAGAAAACAGAAAAATGGGGAGCAAAGGGACAAATCAACAGCTATATTAGAAGGAACCACTGTAATACTTCAAGATTTCCCCATGGACTGCGCTGTCCCAGTGCATCTGAACAGAGGACTTCTCTTCACAGACTTCCTCACAGAACTTTCTATTTGCCTGTACTTACACATGGCCGTGTAAGTAGTATTTACAGTTTATATTATCACATCCTTCAACTTTGATACTGTAGGTCTATGATTGACCTAGGTGTTGTGTTATACCATTCTCACACAGATTGTGGTTCCTTCTATTATAGCTGTTGATTTGTCCCTTTGCTCCCCCTTTTTCTGTTTTCCATCCTCATTTTCATAGCTGAAGTCAACAGGAACAATTCTAAGAAGGGCTGATGC
Source organism: Ascaphus truei (assembly GCF_040206685.1). Classification (NCBI taxonomy): domain Eukaryota; kingdom Metazoa; phylum Chordata; class Amphibia; order Anura; family Ascaphidae; genus Ascaphus; species Ascaphus truei. The sequence goes on from NC_134483.1 coordinate 178,046,193, forward strand.
CCAAGCATAAAATAAAAACAAAAAAACAATCCAAGCCATGTGGCTAATAAAAAAACCCCAGTCAAAAACCATACAAAATTATCCAAGCCACGGGGGAGTGTTCAGCAGCCGAGGCGAGCGGTCGCACAGCCACTGAGCTCTTTGCAAGATCGCGGTGGGAAAAGACTGCAAAACATACATGAGCACCTCAGGTCAGCACTAAGTGAACTGGGAGCACACGAGCCTCTGCCAGACGCCCGCTCCCACCAACGTGCGGCGGTTATAACCCTGGCAGAGGTTGGAGAAATAAAGACTCGCCGCCGTCCACGGGCGATCTAAGGTGGCGCCGACCAGCTCCGCTCGACCTGAGGAGTGAGCCTAAGAGAGAGGCATCCGGAGCAGCCCGACAGCCATGAGCACCAGAGAAACTGCCTAGGAGCTGAGGAACGAACGGCTGGTGTTCAGGAGGCAGCAGAGTGATGCAACCCCTCTCACCCCTCCCTTCCGCCCTCCCAACGGAGCTCCTGGGACATGGAATCCCAACCTCTCCTTGGGCTGCAGAGCAGATACTCTGCTGGATCATAGGTAGAGCAGGTACTGCCACCCTGACCGGAGGTATAGTCAGGGGACTGTGGATGTGAGCCCTTGCAGGCCGGCTCGCCCGTGCCTCCCAGTCCCAGTATTTAAGATGGCGGCTACCCACAGGAGTGAGGGAGAAGGGGAGGTAAGGGAGATGTGGCAGGCAACGTACAAGACGGCCGATGAGGTACAGTGACCACAGGGGAGTTATTACCAATATATGAGCCAAACAAAATAACTATATAGCCACATTCTAGCAGCATTAACCAAAATTGCACTAAAGCGAATTAAAACAAAATAGAAGTGCAAGGTAGACACAGAACTATAGCAAATGCCAAATACAACAAAAAAAATCTACAGTGGCTGAACGCACACTTCAGAAGTTTCGGCGAGCGGAAATAGGGCCAAAGCACACAGGCGAAGCGGACCCACGAATGCCATCCTGCTCTCCACAAGGCTCACCTGGGCAGGGAACAAAAAAGATTTGGTAATGGCTGAAGGACAGATAGAATATGCAACAAAAGCAGATCTGACAAATCTAGTGACCAAAGAAGACATGCAAAAGCTGTTAACAGATTTAACACTAATGCTTAAAACCGAATGGTCTGAGATCAAAAAGGATATTGTCACTCTAGGAGACAGGGTAGATGAGCTGGAGAAATAAGCTGGAGTGGTCTCAACAGTACAGGAGTATGAAACCCATAAAGTGCAGGAACAGGATGAGACTGTACAGAATATGCTTCTGCATATAGAAGATCTGGACAATAGAGGGAGGCGCTCTAATATAAGGATCAGGGGTATACCTGAAATGGTGGAAATCCGAGAGCTAGTCCCATACAGTATGTACAAAAATTATTTTCCCATGTGATGGTCGAATCACAGGAAAGGACCTGGAAGATGGATAGGGCACACAGAGCTCTTAGAACCAGACCTAGACCATCAGACCACCCCAAAAGACGCTGTCATAAAAATGCAAGATTTTATGGAAAAGGAACAAATCATGCAGAAGGCCTGAAGCATTGATAATATTGAATGTTAAGGGGCCCGGATCCAGCTGTATAATTATCTTTCCACGTTAACCTTACAGCACCATAGAGATATGAGGGAAATTACTGGGCACCTACAAAAAGCCAATGTGAGATATAAATGGGGATTCCCTACCAAACTGATCGTTATACAATAAGGAAAAGTTTCTGTGCTTAGATACAGAGAAAACCCCACTAACTTTTTTGAAAGACTATTATTCCAGGATCCAAAGCAAGTGAAAGACCACAGGACTCCTTTACTTCAGGAACCCTCCGGCCCCATCCAGTGCAGAGAGGGCAACAATGGGCAGAAGTGGGCAGTAAATTGAACAGAAAAGGCCAATGACAGCAGTGGGTGACAGTACAGAGATAGGAGGGAACCACAGGATGAAACAGAGACTACCGATTGAAGAAGAAGAGTAAATAATTGAGATCATTGACTATATACTTTTATGTTTTGTTGTCAAAACAGAAGTCTGATTTATGGTTGTGCTGTCTAGACTGGTTTATAAAGAGATCTATAGTAATGCTGTGATGTTACAGATGTATGATAGATAATAAACCAAGGGTAACATGTTGTCTTGACATTAAGTTAGAGTGTTAAGGTAGGATATTATGTATATTTACAAGAAAGGGCAAAGAAGCTAACTATTAAGACTGTAATGGAAAAATAAATTAGACAGATGATTAGCTTTTGCTTCCCCCCTCCCCCTCCCCCCTGCCCTCTCCCCCATTCCTCCTACTCCCTCCCTCCCCCCTTCCCCTCCATCCCCCCCCCCCTGTTGAGCTGGAAAAGGGATGGCTGGACCATCCGGGCCTGCACACATTTGCCTCCCCCCATATATTTCCACACCAAGGTTGACGAGCTGGTGTGGACATGTGGCTTTGTTTACTAGAGATTTTAGTAACAGAGGCACCCATTTCGAAGGGTAGGTCGGGAGGTCTCAAGAAATGGGGGATCAAGAAACTGAGCCCAATTTTTGGTTACATTTATATTTGTATATGTGCGTGTTTTTATGTATTTTTTTGTTTTTCTTCTATAACAAGTCAAACGATGCAGAGAGAAAGTACCCAGAGTCTCAATTGGCAGGTGATCTTCGAGGAAAAGGTGACCCTAAGGAAGGTAGAGATTGGAGTAGAGATAAATTAAGGTTGGTCACTACCTATCAACTACTGTACGAACCCAGACACCATAACACAAATGACATATACTGCACCGACACACTTTATTCGAGCAAATACCCAGTATGTACCTGGCAGATACCTGGAATGCGCCGCTCCTCACCTCTGACAAGCCCCGTTGCGTTTGCCTTCCCAGCCTGGGTTCATGCCTGGCTGACGGGCGGCTGATCTGTTAAATGATAATGATTAGGATTTAATAGGCTGCAATGCTTCGCGTGTCTACCAGATGGCATAAATTCATGAATTGTAATGCAGTATATATATATGTATACTGTGCAGTATTGCAGCCAGCGGGAATAAAATGCTTCAATCCCTGCCTTGAAAATAACCCAATGCACTCGGGCAGAAAACAGTCACAAACCTCAATACACCCGGGTATACCCGAATTCGTGGGACTAGCCGAGCTCGAATAAAGTGTGTCGCCAGTGTAGGATAGGCCCTTGAAGAGATAAAAAAAATGAAAAATTACGTACATGCAGGAGACACATTTTAAGAGAGATAAAGAACCGAGAATGATCAATAAATATATTGTACAACATTTCTATAGCTCATCAAGAATTAAGAAAAATGGGGTGGGAATTCTGCTTAGCAAAATGTTTGAGTTGCAGGATATCACCACGAAGAAGGATTTGGAAGGTAGGTATATTATGATTAAAGGGAAGATAAAAGGAAAGAAAGTTACTCTAGCAAATATATATGCCCCCAATGTGGGACAGGCAGATTTTTTAGAGAAAGTACTATCAATAATTAAATGTATTTTGAGAAGGAGAATGGAAAGAAAGAAGCATCCACAGGATGCTTGTCACTTTCAGTGGCGCCGGATCTTCTTTCTTTCGATTCAACTTCTCAGAAGGCTGCACGCTGGATATCGGAGGGCAGAGGAGTTCAGGACCCAGATCGGAGAGCTTTTATAGGTAAGGGATTTCCCTCCCAGCTCTGATTTACCTAGAAGTCCTTTACTGCACCCTCCTTCTCTATTCCCCAGTGACTACACTGACACCTACGGGTGCTGGGACTAATTACCTGAGCGCAGGACAGTTTTCTTCCTTCTCAGTATTTAGAGAAGGAGCTCTGTATCTGGACGGGGACTTCAACATAGTGCTAAATCCAGTGTTAGACACCTCCAAAGGATATACAAAAGTGAGCAAAAAACAAACAAAGTTTATAAATTAAATATTGGACCAGCAGGCATTGGTTGATGCCTGGAGAGTCTCAAACCCGTCAGGGAAAGATTATACATATTACTCACACCCACATGATAGCTATTTCAGGATAGATTATTTTTTTATAGATCAAACTAACGTGAGTAAAATAAGGAAAGTTAATATTGGCAATATTACGTGGTCAGATCAAGCACCAGTAATTTTAGAAATTGATCTGGAGGTGGGCTTTACGCAGAAAGGCGATTGGACATGGAGACTGAATGAGTCTTTAATGAAAAATACTAATGTGGTATTAATAATTGAGGAAGCTCTTAAAAACTACTTTGTATAAAATAACGTAGGAAATATATCCCTGGCAATATTGTGGGAGGCTCATAAAAGTGTTAGAAAGGGATTGTTTATTCAACAAGCCTCTCTCAGGAAAAGAGTAAAGAAATGAAATTCTAGAATTAAGCAAACTAATCCAAGACCTTGAAACAAAAAATAAGAGGGCAGCTGATAAGGAGATACTAGAAGAAAGGATAACAGCCAAAGAGCATTTTAATTTGTTAGCAACCCCAAAAATAGAAAGGTCGCTGATTTGGCTTAAACATAAGTATTATGAGAAAGGTAATAAGATGGACGTTACCATCCAATATCGCTCTTAAATGTAGACGTCAAAATCCTCGCCAAAATATTAGCAAATAGACTTAATGAATACCTACCGGAACTGGTAGAGAGGGATCAAACCGGATTTATACCAAAAAGAGAAGCCAAAGATAACACTTGGCAAATTATAAATATATTGAATCAGGTTAATAAAAAACAGACTCCAACTATGATACTGTCTATAGATGCAGAAAAGTCATTCTATAGTGTGATGGAAATTTATGTTTAAGATGCTGGAGCAAATAGGAATGGATGATATGTTTAGACAGTATGTAAAGGCACTATATAGTAAGCCATCGGCAAAGGTAAAGGTAAATGAACAGGTCTCAAATTCATTTAAAATACTTAATGGTACGAGACAGGTGTACCCACTGTCCCCATTGATATTCGCCCTAATTATGGAGCCGTTAGCAAAATCAACAAGGAATCATCCAGTTATTACGGGAGTTAAAATAGGTGAGAAAGAACATAAGATCGCATCATATGCAGATGATATTCTCTTGATAATAACCAACCCACTGGTCTCATTATCAAATATAATGGAAGTTCTGGGTAGATATAGTTTAGCATCTAATTTCAAAATTAACCTAACGAAAACAGAGGCTCTTAATATAAATCTTTCAGGAGAGCTGGCGGCCCAAGTAAAAGAAAATTTCCCTTTTGAGTAGAAGAATAGAAGTATAAAATATTTGGGTACAAATATAACTCCAAGAGTAGAGGATTTGTTCCAGGCCAATTATAGCCCGTTAGCAAAAATAATAGAAAATGATTTAAAAAGATGGAATAAGAATATTATCTTGTGGATAGGTAGAGTTAACTGTATACAAATGAATATACTGACTTATGTATCTGTTCCAGACTATCTCCGTGAAAGTCTCCAAGCCTTATATTGCTACGCTCCAAAGTAAAATTATTACATTTATTTGTGAATTTAAAAAACCAAGGACTAATATTAAAACACTGCAAAAGCATAAATCCCAAGGTGGACTTGGTCTGCCGAATATCAACAAGTACTATCTTGCTACACAAGCTATGCATGGTATCATTGTACTAAAAATACTTTGGGTGGAAATTGAAAACAATTACTGCAAAATACAGGTGTAGCGGCCGTTATTCGAACAAATCTCGAAATGGATTTCGAGATCTCCCTGTGATCCTAACTAGTTTTGCCGGGGCAGACTATAATGGCCCATCGGATTAACACAGCAGGGGCCCCTGTTGTGTGAGTCCTTCCGGGGTCTGCCTTTCTGTAATAGAAGCCCAGTAAGAAATTAGCCTGAAGAAGTGGCTCGGTGAGTAAAGACACTGACTGGCACTGATTTTGAAGCAGGGGAACCTGGTTCAATTCCCAGTGTCAGCTCCTTGTGATCACTTTACTTCATCTTAGACACTTTATCTCCCTGTGCCACAGGCACCAAAAAAACAAAGATTGTAAGCTCTACAGGGCAGGGAACTGTGCCTGCAAAATGTCTCTGTAAAGCGCTACGTAAAACTAGCAGCGCTATACAAGAACATGATATTATTATTATTATTATCAGTTACTCCACTGTGTGCCTCTCACAGACGATTGCTGGGGTTTTATTTAATTTTAAACATTACAAACAGGGTAAATGTAAAAATTACATTGCAGGGGGTCTCCGGAGCTTAACTGCATTGATTTCAGCTCCCGAGACCCCCTGCTACATTACTGTAATGTTTCAAACTAAATTAAAAAAAACGTGATCACCTGTGAGAGATGCGCAGTTAGAGTAACTGATTTAGCCTATCTCTTACTGAGCGTCTATTACAGAAAGTCAGACCCCAGTAGGACTCACACAGCAGGGGCTCCTGCTGTGTTAATCCGATGGGCCATTATGTCTGCAGCGAGAAAACTTGTGAATATATCGCAAACTACACGTGGCACAACGCAAAATGTACCCAGGTAAATGTTCGGATAATGGCCGCTGCATCTGTATAGACACAAATAAATCTCCATCGCTAAGGAAGACAGATTGTCCTAAAGATCTTTATGAACACCCTACTATTGGCGCAGCACTATGAGCATGGGAAGAAATATCCAAAGATGAGAGAGTTTTTATGTTCCCATCCCCTCTCACTTCAATATGTGGGAACCCCGACTTTCCCCCATTGTTTGACTCCAGAATAATTAAAAAGTGGAGCCGTGCGGGTCTAATTAGACTAGGAGATTTGATGGAAATGGGAGAAATAAGATGTTTAAAACATTTTCAGGACCTTTATGTTTTTTAAAAGGGGAGATAACAATATATGCAAATTTTTCACTATATGAACACAAAATATAATTAAAAAACGTGTTGAGGAAGTTTAATTCTTTTGAAACAGTGTTGGTATCGCTAGGCGCAGGTGGACATAATATATCGTACATCTAGAGAACATTGTTGGAAATCAAAGCTGAACCTAAGCCAGGATTTGTATTAGCTTGGGAAAAGGAGCTGGGTAGGGAATATTCTGCACTCAAATGGACACAAATGTGGAGTAATGCCAGCTCTTCCTCGATGTCAATGAATATCTTAGAAAATGTGTATAAAATAATGTACAGGTGGTATTATACACCACAAAAACTGAGCAAATGCTATTAAGAAACATCTAATAAGTGTTGGAGAGGATGTGGGAAGCAGGGAACAATGCTTCATATTTGGTGGAAGTTTAAGAAAATAGAGTGTTTTTGGGATGTGATAGTGGATTTTCAATATTACCAAGATTAGAATCCCAAAAGACCTGAGTACAGCTAAACCCCGTTATAACGCGCCTCGTTATACCGCGATTCGGTTATAACGCGGTTTTCCCGTGGCTCCCGTTTAAAAAAAAAAAAAAAAAAAAATATTTTTTTAAAAAATTTTTTTTACATTTTTTTTTTTGCACACTGCACACACTCACTGCACACACACTGCTCATTGCTCACACTGCCACACTGCACACACACTGCACACTGCACACACACTGCTCATTGCTCACACTGACACACTGCACACACTCACTGCACACACACTGCTCATTGCTCACTGCCACACTGCACACACACTGCACACTGCACACACACTGCTCATTGCTCACACTGACACACTGCACACACACTGACCACACTCACGCACACTCACACACACTTACGCACACTCACGCACACTTACAGACACTCACACACACTCACACACACACACACACACACACACACACTTACACACACTTAGACACTCACACACACTCACACACACTTACACACACTTACACACACTTAGACACTCACAGACACTCACACACACTCACACACACTCACACACACTCACACACACTCACTCACACACACTTACACACTCACAGACACTCACACACACTCACACACACTTACACACACTTAGACACTCACAGACACTCACACACACTCACACACACTCACACACACTCACACACACTTACACACTCACAGACACTCACACACACTCACACACACTTACACACACTTAGACACTCACAGACACTCACAGACACTCACACACACTCACACACACTCACACACACTCACACACACTCACACACACTCACACACACTCACACACACTTACACACTCACAGACACTCACACACACTCACACACACTTACACACACTTACACACACACTCAGACACTTACACACACTCACAGACACTTACCCACACTCACACACCCATATACACACACACACTTTCTCTCCCATATATACATACACACACACTCTCTCACTCTACACAGACGGGCCGCGACCAGCACCACCACCCGCTCCCCCCCCTCCTCCCGCGCAGGCAGCGGGAGCACCGGGGACAGCGGTGGGGAGAAGAAACCCCCCGCTACAACCTCCATGCAGGCAGCATGGTTCTGAGGTAAGCGGCGACCTGAGGGACATCCCCACTCCCATCTCCTGCCCCGCGGCCTGTCCCGCGGTGACAGGGTGAAGCGGGGACAGGAGGGACATCCCCGCTCCCATCTCCTGCCCCGCGGCCTGTCCCGAGGTGACAGGGGGAAGCGGGGACAGGAGGGACATCCCCGCTCCCATCTCCTGCCCCGCGGCCTGTCCCGCGGTGACAGGGTGAAGCGGGGACAGGAGGGACATCCCCGCTCCCATCTCCTGCCCCGCGGCCTGTCCCGAGGTGACAGGGGGAAGCGGGGACAGGAGGGACATCCCCGCTCCCATCTCCTGCCCCGCGGCCTGTTCCGAGGTGACAGGGGGAAGCGGGGACAGGAGAGACATCCCCGCTCCCATCTCCTGCCCCGCGGCCTGTCCCGCGGTGACAGGGGGAAGCGGGGAGCGGAGGGACATGCCCGCTCCCATCTCCTGTCCCGCGGGATGAATATGCGCTAAAGCGCGGCGGCCATTTTTTTTTCTCGCGACCCCGTTAGTAACGCGGTGGTCTCGGGGTGGACCCCGAGACCCGCGTTATAACGGGGTTTAGCTGTATTTATTGCTAAACATGGGTCAAAGAATCAGGAAATCTCTATTAATACATATGTTGAATGTAGCAAGATGTGCTATCGCCACCAACTGGAAAAAACTGGATGTACCCACTATGTGAGGTTATGAGGATGGAACAATTATCATATATAACAACTGATACAAGGTTACAATTTGAGCTTGCCTGGCGGCCATGGTCACAGTTTATTGTTAACAGAATAGTGTGAAAAAATTGAGAGAGAAAATATCTGCCAAATTGGGAATAATGGGAACAATTGAAATTATTAAATATGGGTTTGAAATGTTTTTAAATTTAATTTTAATCTAATTTTAATTTGTTTCATGATCATATGTATTTATCATTTAAAATGTCAATCATTTTGTAGTGTAGTGTATGTTGCATGTTTACTGTTATAAAAAATGTGGATTAGAAATAAAGAATTTAAAAATTATCAAAACCGAATGGAAAAAAAAATCCCATCACAAAAAACCATAAAAAACAATCTAAAACCCGATGGCCACAGAGAGTAAATAAAAAATAAATCCCAAGCCCAGCAGAAAATAAAATAAAAATCAAAGTTAATAAAAATCTAGGCCCAATGGCCGACTTGGGATCCTCAACTTGCCACGAAGCACAGGACACTCTGATGTTTGAAGAAGAATCTTTTGTAATTATTTGTTTATTATCTTCTTATTCAAATATGTCTTCTTCTTAATCCTCTTCTATCTTAAGCTACTGGATGCTACTTGATGTGTCCCCTTTAAGGGGAGGAACAAGCCAGTCTCACCCCAGCCTATGCTTAAAAGCTGTGTTTAAAGCAGCATGCATTGGCTTGAGGATTTGCTCGTGTAATATGAGCTTGAGACAAAACGTGGCACTGTGTGCTCATTTGCATGTAATTTCCCAGAATCCCTTGCTGCGGTGGAAGTGCTGTGTGCTGGGCGATGATGATGAAAGACAGGGTTGCAGACCTGTCTAAGACATGCAATTGAACATACAGTAATATTTACAGTTGCTATATATATATATATATATATATATATATATATATATACCGTATTTTCCGGCGTATAAGACGACTGGGCGTATAAGACGACCCCCAACTTTTCCAGTTAAAATATAGAGTTTGGGATACACACACACACACACACACACGCACACAAGCACACACGCACACACGCACACACGCACACACGCACACACACACACACACACCACTATAAATATATATATATATACACACACACACATCACTATATACACACACACACATCACTATACACAAATACACATCATTATAAACACACACACACACACACACACACACACACACACACACACACACACACACACAAACATCACTATACACACACACACACACACACACACATCACTATACACACACACATCACTATACACACACATCACTATATACACACACATTACTATACACACACACACACACACACACACATCACTATACACACACACACACACACACACACACACACACACACACACACACACACACACACACACTCACACACACACACACACACACACACACACACACACACACATCACTATACACACACACATCACTATACACACACACATCACTATATACACACACATCACTATACACACACACATTACTATACACACACACACACACACACACACACACACACACACACACACACACACACACACACACACACACACACACACACACACACACACACACACACACACACACACACACACACACACATCACTATATACAAACACACATCACTATATACACACACATCACTATATACACACACACACACACACACACACACACACACACACACACACACACACACATCACTATATACACACACACACACACACACACACACACACACACACGTGAAAGTACTACTGTACTGCATGCTCGGCTCCCCACGCTGCTGAACACTGGAGGAGTAAAGACAGGAAGAGGAGGGCTTGTGTCTGTGTGTAGAGGGACGCCCCGCCCCCTCTGCAAGCACAGGGAAACAGCAGCACGGAGCTTCTGCCTGCCACTGCTCTGCTCTGCCCCCAGGTTTCGCCGCACAGGCTGCACCCCCCAGTTTGCGCACCGCTGGCCTGGCGCACGTGACCGGCGCCCATCTGACGCGCGGCACGCCGGAAAAAATAAACAAGGAAGCCGCGTCTGCCCGCACTTTGCCGGCGTATAAGACGATACCCGGCGTATAAGACAACCCCCGACTTTTGAGAAGATTTTCCAGGGTTAAAAAGTCGTCTTATATGCCGGAAAATACAGTATATATATATATATATATATATATATATATATATATACAGTATATGTGTGTGTATATATATGTGCAATGGAAAAGAAGTCATTGCACCAATTTAACCAATATATTAACTAAGTGTGCAAAACTAGGGTCAGTCAGCAATACTACTATACATATAACAAGGACAAAAATTATGCACGCAAGTATGAGGCCTCCCTAAACTCTCATCAGATGTAAAAATTAAAGAGTACCCACAGCACACATAAGTAGCTACAGTATGACACCATTATTATTTTTATCAAGTAATTCTGTTACACATAACTTAATTATATTGGTTACGCACTTGTCAAACATTTGCTGTTTAATGTTTAATAACTTTACATTTTTTATTAAATATTTAGGGCCTCATGCTGTAAAGTCCAATAGAAAAAATCGTCAGCGATTATAAATCTCCATTTTTGACGGCGTTGCTATCACGGTATGCAGAAAGCCCTGAATAACAGTGATAGTAACATTTGCAAAAATAGTGAATAGCTGGCGATGAAATAATTGAGCCTCTGAAAAGGGCTCACCATTATAATTATATAATATGGACATGACAAGCTACTATAGCAGTCAATGGCCACCCTAATACAAAAGCATGAATGTCCAAAATACACAATAATCAAACATATACAACAAGAACCTAAACCCCCAAAATCAAACATTAAAAGCACTAGCCAACCAATCAATTACTTAAATAAAACCACAAGCCAATGAATTAAATAATTTAATAAAATATGATATAATATAAAATAAAATATTTTAAACCACTAGGCAATCAATTACATAAATCATACTCATATCCAAACAATACATTTAATACATTAAAGCAGTAAGCAACACAACAAATTAATTAATACAACCACTAGGCAACAATTAAATGAAATCCAGTAGCCAACAAAATACATCATTTAATAAAAACGCTAACCAATCTGTCCCCCAAAAAATACACAAGCCATCACAATTCAAAACAATTTAATCTAAACAATAAAAAGAAATAGAGAATATAAAAGTCAATAGAAGAAATGCATTTGGCCAAAAATGCATTGGCTACCACTGTATTCTATTCACCTGTACCCTAAACAGGCACAGATTAATACATCAATGGGCAAACAAAAATCCAATAAAAAAACTTGAAAAAACTAAAGTACATACACTGGCGACACACTTTATTCGAGCTCGGCTAGTCCCACGAATTCGGGTATACCCGAGTGTATTGAGGTTTGTGACTGTTTTCTGCCCGAGTGCATTGAGGTATTTTCCAGGCAGGGATTGAAGCATTTTATTCCCGCTGGCTGCAATACTGCACAGTATATATATATATATACTGCATTACAATTCATGAAATTATGCCATCTGGTAGACACGCGAAGCATTGCAGCCTATTAAATCCTAATCATTATCATTTAACAGATCAGCCGCCCGTCAGCCAGGCATGAACCCAGGCTGGGAAGGCAAACGCAACGGGGCTTGTCAGAGGTGAGGAGCGGCGCATTCCAGGTATCTGCCAGGTACATACTGGGTATTTGCTCGAATAAAGTGTGTCGGTGCAGTACAGTACATTCATTATTTATCTTACCTCTAGAAGCGTTGGCCCTCCGAATCCTGGGGAATAAGCAAGCTCTTGTACAGTAAAGTCATGAAACTCAATCCAACGCCATCCACCGTGAAGATCCGGAACAGGTAACCAGATTCTAAATCTTTAATCTTCTCTCATCTTCTTCTTTCTTCATCTCTGATTATTTCTTTATTTTATTTATCTTCTATCTTTATCTTCTGCCTTCATCTGTTAATCCAATAACCCCATGTTAAATCCATGATGTTGACCCGTCGGCTTCTTGAGCTCAAATGAAACGTCCCTGCCTTAAATATGGCCTGTGATGTCACATTTGGGCGGCAAATAGTTCCCTCGCCATCTGATTGGCTGTCAATACCATGTGCTCTTTTTAAAAAAAAAAATTAATGTGATGTCATGTAAAGGGACAGAAGCCAGCCAATCAGAATGGCTGTGCTTCATTTCCCTTTAACATGAAGTCATAAAATCCAACATGGCTGCCGTCACATGGTACTTCCGTCAATCAGATTGTGAGAACTATGGGGGTTATGCATAAAGCAGTGATAAGTGTTTTTAAGTGAGATAAGTGCTTTTTGGCGCAATTTATGGCGCAATTTTTTTTAGCAATGACTGTGTTTTGATGATGAAAAGCCTTTTATGCGCGATACTGCAGTGTTATCACTGCTTTGTAAATCACGCTGCACGCAATATTGAGAAATAAAGGCATTTATCTCACTTAAAAACACTTATCACTGCTTTGTGCATAACCCCCTATATCCCCAATCTGATTGGTTATAGTAGACCATGTGACCCCTTTTGAATGACATCACATTCTTTCCCAAGAATAACTCTGTCACATGGTCTGCTACAACCAATCAGATTGGGCCAAAAAAATTGCCGATAAGATCTCTTATCGTCGACTTATCGGAGCATACTGAATAGCAGTAGGCTTTTTTGGCGATTAGGTGGCGATAAGTGGCTTATCTCTGATTACTGCATAGGCCCCTTAATGTTATTTACATTGTATCAATATATATTGCTTAATGTTCGGGACTCTCTCTCTTTTGAATTGGCAGTATTTATGCACTTACAGTATCTTCAGCCTTCATTTTCTGTGCTGACATACTGCTTACTTTGCAGCATTTCTGGACTTTATGTTTTTGTTCTCAGGACATGGATCCTGTAACAAGGACTTATCCCTGTTGAGAGGAACTACCTCTAAATCCAACAGGGTGCTGTTTAATTGCACACATCTCTACAGCCTATCAGAGCTTGGGAATTCTGCTGCCAGCCAATCACCAATTTGCTGGTGTTGTAAAGCCGGGTGGGCACCTTTTCTCAGTCTGTCAAGGGGCATTCTGTAACCTGGCACCTTTGCCTTTTTGCCTACTGAGCCCACCCGTTGTCCATGCTCCACAGAGTCTGGGCTCTGGCAACTGGTGGCCAGATAGCCCTGTGTTAGCCCAGGATGTGGGTACTCAAGCAGAACTGCAGTTCCCCTCTTGTTCTAACACCTTGACATCCCTGAGGGTTTCAAGTCAGGACTCTGCATATCCGCATAGGCACCAAGCTTGGTAGCCATCTGGTCTCTTGGAATACATGACTTGGAAAACCCACAGTTCATTTACAGGTTATCAGTACATATACCTATTAAATATAACTCTTTATTAAAATATACTGTGTAATGTCTTATGTGTGATAAAATATATAATTCCCTGTTCTGGTGTATATTAACAATTTCTCCAAGTCAACGGTATTACCTCGCCAAAACAAAAGGATATCGTCTATATAGCGGACTCGGTTTGCGCCAAATGGGGTGTTGGTCCAGATCCTATCTAGTTCCCACATACCCATAAAAATGTTCGCATAACTTAGCGCAAACCTAGTTCTCATAGTAGTGCCGCACCGCTGTAAAAAATATTGTCCGTTAAAATTAAAAACTTTGTGTTTGAGAATGAATAAAATGCTGTCTAATATGAAAGTTTTCTGCTCATCCATTAAATCATCATCGGTGTCTAAAGCTCTTCCCACTGCCTCATGGCCCTGTAAATGGTCAATGCTCGTATAAAGTGACGTGACCATTCTTCCACTCTACCTTTGACAAAACATCCAGCACCTCCATAGTATCTCTGAGATAGGATCTCATCCCCTGTGCATATTGCTGGAGAAAAAAATCTATATATTCAGATAAATTAGAGGTTAGAGATCCAATCCCAGAGATTATAGGTCTTCCGGGAGGCGATGTGAGGCTCTTATGTATCTTCGGCAGAAAATGAAACACAGCCATCATTGAATCTCTAGTGTAAAGATAGTCGAAACTCTTTAGTACTAAGAATTCCTCTATCCTTCCCCTTCGTTAATAATTGTAATAATTCATCCTTGGATGTCTTAGTGGGGTCTGTTTTCAAACACTCATAGGTGGTTGTGTCTGTCAAAATTCTACTGGCTTCCAATAGGTAGTAGGTTTTGTCCATAAGGACAACTCCTCCCCAATTGTCTGCTTGTTTGCAAAGGATATCATTGTCATCCATTAAATTTCTTAAAGCACTTCTCTCTTGTTTACTCAGATTATCTCTATATTCTTTGTTTTATTTTGAAATTTCCTCTAGATCCTCCAGTATCGCTTGACTAAAAACTTCTAGATGGTTTCCCTTGTGACCACTTGGATAAAATTTCGATCTATTTTTAAGTGTTGAGTGTTTATAGGGATCTTCTTGGAGAGGTTCACTAGTGATAGTTTGATTTAACATACTATTCTCTCTTGTCATTGCCTCTTTATTCAGAAAAAATCTTTTTAACGTCAATTGTC
Source organism: Ascaphus truei (assembly GCF_040206685.1). Taxonomy (NCBI): domain Eukaryota; kingdom Metazoa; phylum Chordata; class Amphibia; order Anura; family Ascaphidae; genus Ascaphus; species Ascaphus truei. The sequence goes on from NC_134483.1 coordinate 178,061,909, forward strand.
TGACAAATTTGTGACAGTCAATGTACAGATTGAAGCTGTTTGAACATTGAGATTGTGCAAAATTGAGACCTTTAGATATAAGTTGTTTTGTCTGCATCTGTCAATGTTTTATTACTAAGATTAAAAATATTATCTATTTGCTTTGTTTCTTTTTTATTGGATTTTCTCCCTCCCCGTTTTCCTCGTACTGTCTTTTTCTTGTTTGGTGTGTCCTTTTGTCCATGACTTGAGTTCTCCCCCACAATACCGAACCGGTTCTTGGTCATCACAGGGTGTAGCGTGTCCTGTTCTAAAAAAGAGTCTGATGTATAGTTCTTAATGCTTCTACTCATAGGTAGACTCCTACTTCTGTTTTTTATATATTTCTTTATAGCATTGTCACTTTTTAGTGACATACACCCACTGTTGCTTCCCCTTTATTCCTTCTGAGATCATCTCCAGGAGCAGGATATATGAAGCAAGCACCAGGCTGAAGCGGCCTACTTTGTGATGTGTCTGCACTAACACAGGGCCTTGTGAGTGATTTTGCTTTATTTATCCACCCTCATACCCTTCCACCCACTCCTATTTCACACACTATTTAAGTCTACTAGTTTACTGATTTTGTTTCTTGTTTCTTTCTGGTTTGCACTCGCCTAATTGTGTTTCCCTACTGTGTGAGGATCCTGGGAGATCCGTTGTCGGTTGAGCATCAGCAAAGACTTGTGGCTAGTATTTCATCATTATTTGATATATGTGTATTATCGCCGCCTACAGATGTCTATTTTAGATTCCCATAAGATTTTGGGTACTATTGTTATTTATTGGTAGGAGTGCCCCAGTTTTTCTATTTATGAGTGTATATATTGCCTAAACTCACTAGCCTCATTCTTGGCACACTTTATAAATTACTCTTAAAACTTTTACACACAAGCAATCACTCTCAGCTTTATCTCCTCCTTATACTAGGGACCCCCCATTACAATAGGGACCCTGTGTATGATTGCATGTATACATTAACCCCTTCATGCCCCTTTACCTTGTCTGGAAGATGCTGCAGCAGGAATCCTGGCAGTGAGTTATAATAGCCCTTTCAGAGTCAGAGTTTTCCCGAAGCAATGTGTTTGGCTGCATCCAAGAATCTCACTCGATTCCTGAATCCAACTCCTGGGGCATCCCATAATTCGGGAACCCTGATACATAGACACATTTTGTAAAGACTTTCTCTGACAACCAAGCCCAGCAGAAAATAAAATAAAAATCAAAGTTAATAAAAATCTAGGCCCAATGGCCGACTTGGGATCCTCAACTTGCCACGAAGCACAGGACACTCTGATGTTTGAAGAAGAATCTTTTGTAATTATTTGTTTATTATCTTCTTATTCAAATATGTCTTCTTCTTAATCCTCTTCTATCTTAAGCTACTGGATGCTACTTGATGTGTCCCCTTTAAGGGGAGGAACAAGCCAGTCTCACCCCAGCCTATGCTTAAAAGCTGTGTTTAAAGCAGCATGCATTGGCTTGAGGATTTGCTCGTGTAATATGAGCTTGAGACAAAACGTGGCACTGTGTGCTCATTTGCATGTAATTTCCCAGAATCCCTTGCTGCGGTGGAAGTGCTGTGTGCTGGGCGATGATGGTGAAAGACAGGGTTGCAGACCTGTCTAAGACATGCAATTGAACATACAGTAATATTTACAGTTGCTATATATATATATATATATATATATATATATATATATATATATATATATATACCGTATTTTCCGGCGTATAAGACGACTGGGCGTATAAGACGACCCCCAACTTTTCCAGTTAAAATATAGAGTTTGGGATACACACACACACACACACACACGCACACAAGCACACACGCACACACGCACACACGCACACACGCACACACACACACACACACCACTATAAATATATATATATATACACACACACACATCACTATATACACACACACACATCACTATACACAAATACACATCATTATAAACACACACACACACACACACACACACACACACACACACACACACACAAACATCACTATACACACACACACACACACACATCACTATACACACACACATCACTATACACACACACATCACTATATACACACACATTACTATACACACACACACACACACACACACACATCACTATACACACACACACACACACACACACACACACACACACACACACACACACACACACACACACACACACACACACACACACACACACACTCACACACACACACCACTACACACACACACACACACACACATAACTATACATACACACATCACTATACACACACACATCACTATATACACACACATCACTATACACACACACATTACTATACACACACACACACACACACACACACACACACACACACACACACACACACACACACACACACACACACACAAACACACACACACACACACACACACACACACACACACACACACATCACTATATACAAACACACATCACTATATACACACACATCACTATATACACACACACACACACACACACATCACTATATACACACACACACACACACACACACACACACACACGTGAAAGTACTACTGTACTGCATGCTCGGCTCCCCACGCTGCTGAACACTGGAGGAGTAAAGACAGGAAGAGGAGGGCTTGTGTCTGTGTGTAGAGGGACGCCCCGCCCCCTCTGCAAGCACAGGGAAACAGCAGCAGCACGGAGCTTCTGCCTGCCACTGCTCTGCTCTGCCCCCAGGTTTCGCCGCACAGGCTGCACCCCCCAGTTTGCGCACCGCTGGCCTGGCGCACGTGACCGGCGCCCATCTGACGCGCGGCACGCCGGAAAAAATAAACAAGGAAGCCGCGTCTGCCCGCACTTTGCCGGCGTATAAGACGATACCCGGCGTATAAGACAACCCCCGACTTTTGAGAAGATTTTCCAGGGTTAAAAAGTCGTCTTATATGCCGGAAAATACAGTATATATATATATATATATATATATATATATATATATATATATATATATACAGTATATGTGTGTGTATATATATGTGCAATGGAAAAGAAGTCATTGCACCAATTTAACCAATATATTAACTAAGTGTGCAAAACTAGGGTCAGTCAGCAATACTACTATACATATAACAAGGACAAAAATTATGCACGCAAGTATGAGGCCTCCCTAAACTCTCATCAGATGTAAAAATTAAAGAGTACCCACAGCACACATAAGTAGCTACAGTATGACACCATTATTATTTTTATCAAGTAATTCTGTTACACATAACTTAATTATATTGGTTACGCACTTGTCAAACATTTGCTGTTTAATGTTTAATAACTTTACATTTTTTATTAAATATTTAGGGCCTCATGCTGTAAAGTCCAATAGAAAAAATCGTCAGCGATTATAAATCTCCATTTTTGACGGCGTTGCTATCACGGTATGCAGAAAGCCCTGAATAACAGTGATAGTAACATTTGCAAAAATAGTGAATAGCTGGCGATGAAATAATTGAGCCTCTGAAAAGGGCTCACCATTATAATTATATAATATGGACATGACAAGCTACTATAGCAGTCAATGGCCACCCTAATACAAAAGCATGAATGTCCAAAATACACAATAATCAAACATATACAACAAGAACCTAAACCCCCAAAATCAAACATTAAAAGCACTAGCCAACCAATCAATTACTTAAATAAAACCACAAGCCAATGAATTAAATAATTTAATAAAATATGATATAATATAAAATAAAATATTTTAAACCACTAGGCAATCAATTACATAAATCATACTCATATCCAAACAATACATTTAATACATTAAAGCAGTAAGCAACACAACAAATTAATTAATACAACCACTAGGCAACAATTAAATGAAAACCAGTAGCCAACAAAATACATCATTTAATAAAAACGCTAACCAATCTGTCCCCCAAAAAATACACAAGCCATCACAATTCAAAACAATTTAATCTAAACAATAAAAAGAAATAGAGAATATAAAAGTCAATAGAAGAAATGCATTTGGCCAAAAATGCATTGGCTACCACTGTATTCTATTCACCTGTACCCTAAACAGGCACAGATTAATACATCAATGGGCAAACAAAAGTCCAATAAAAAAACTTGAAAAAACTAAAGTACATACACTGGCGACACACTTTATTCGAGCTCGGCTAGTCCCACGAATTCGGGTATACCCGAGTGTATTGAGGTTTGTGACTGTTTTCTGCCCGAGTGCATTGAGGTATTTTCCAGGCAGGGATTGAAGCATTTTATTCCCGCTGGCTGCAATACTGCACAGTATATATATATATATACTGCATTACAATTCATGAAATTATGCCATCTGATAGACACGCGAAGCATTGCAGCCTATTAAATCCTAATCATTATCATTTAACAGATCAGCCGCCCGTCAGCCAGGCATGAACCCAGGCTGGGAAGGCAAACGCAACGGGGCTTGTCAGAGGTGAGGAGCGGCGCATTCCAGGTATCTGCCAGGTACATACTGGGTATTTGCTCGAATAAAGTGTGTCGGTGCAGTACAGTACATTCATTATTTATCTTACCTCTTGAAGCGTTGGCCCTCCGAATCCTGGGGAATAAGCAAGCTCTTGTACAGTAAAGTCATGAAACTCAATCCAACGCCATCCACCGTGAAGATCCGGAACAGGTAACCAGATTCTAAATCTTTAATCTTCTCTCATCTTCTTCTTTCTTCATCTCTGATTATTTCTTTATTTTATTTATCTTCTATCTTTATCTTCTGCCTTCATCTGTTAATCCAATAACCCCATGTTAAATCCATGATGTTGACCCGTCGGCTTCTTGAGCTCAAATGAAACGTCCCTGCCTTAAATATGGCCTGTGATGTCACATTTGGGCGGCAAATAGTTCCCTCGCCATCTGATTGGCTGTCAATACCATGTGCTCTTTTTAAAAAAAAAAATTAATGTGATGTCATGTAAAGGGACAGAAGCCAGCCAATCAGAATGGCTGTGCTTCATTTCCCTTTAACATGAAGTCATAAAATCCAACATGGCTGCCGTCACATGGTACTTCCGTCAATCAGATTGTGAGAACTATGGGGGTTATGCATAAAGCAGTGATAAGTGTTTTTAAGTGAGATAAGTGCTTTTTGGCGCAATTTATGGCGCAATTTTTTTTAGCAATGACTGTGTTTTGATGATGAAAAGCCTTTTATGCGCGATACTGCAGTGTTATCACTGCTTTGTAAATCACGCTGCACGCAATATTGAGAAATAAAGGCATTTATCTCACTTAAAAACACTTATCACTGCTTTGTGCATAACCCCCTATATCCCCAATCTGATTGGTTATAGTAGACCATGTGACCCCTTTTGAATGACATCACATTCTTTCCCAAGAATAACTCTGTCACATGGTCTGCTACAACCAATCAGATTGGGCCAAAAAAATTGCCGATAAGATCTCTTATCGTCGACTTATCGGAGCATACTGAATAGCAGTAGGCTTTTTTGGCGATTAGGTAGCGATAAGTGGCTTATCTCTGATTACTGCATAGGCCCCTTAATGTTATTTACATTGTATCAATATATATTGCTTAATGTTCGGGACTCTCTCTCTTTTGAATTGGCAGTATTTATGCACTTACAGTATCTTCAGCCTTCATTTTCTGTGCTGACATACTGCTTACTTTGCAGCATTTCTGGACTTTATGTTTTTGTTCTCAGGACATGGATCCTGTAACAAGGACTTATCCCTGTTGAGAGGAACTACCTCTAAATCCAACAGGGTGCTGTTTAATTGCACACATCTCTACAGCCTATCAGAGCTTGGGAATTCTGCTGCCAGCCAATCACCAATTTGCTGGTGTTGTAAAGCCGGGTGGGCACCTTTTCTCAGTCTGTCAAGGGGCATTCTGTAACCTGGCACCTTTGCCTTTTTGCCTACTGAGCCCACCCGTTGTCCATGCTCCACAGAGTCTGGGCTCTGGCAACTGGTGGCCAGATAGCCCTGTGTTAGCCCAGGATGTGGGTACTCAAGCAGAACTGCAGTTCCCCTCTTGTTCTAACACCTTGACATCCCTGAGGGTTTCAAGTCAGGACTCTGCATATCCGCATAGGCACCAAGCTTGGTAGCCATCTGGTCTCTTGGAATACATGACTTGGAAAACCCACAGTTCATTTACAGGTTATCAGTACATATACCTATTAAATATAACTCTTTATTAAAATATACTGTGTAATGTCTTATGTGTGATAAAATATATAATTCCCTGTTCTGGTGTATATTAACAATTTCTCCAAGTCAACGGTATTACCTCGCCAAAACAAAAGGATATCGTCTATATAGCGGACTCGGTTTGCGCCAAATGGGGTGTTGGTCCAGATCCTATCTAGTTCCCACATACCCATAAAAATGTTCGCATAACTTAGCGCAAACCTAGTTCTCATAGTAGTGCCGCACCGCTGTAAAAAATATTGTCCGTTAAAATTAAAAACTTTGTGTTTGAGAATGAATAAAATGCTGTCTAATATGAAAGTTTTCTGCTCATCCATTAAATCATCATCGGTGTCTAAAGCTCTTCCCACTGCCTCATGGCCCTGTAAATGGTCAATGCTCGTATAAAGTGACGTGACCATTCTTCCACTCTACCTTTGACAAAACATCCAGCACCTCCATAGTATCTCTGAGATAGGATCTCATCCCCTGTGCATATTGCTGGAGAAAAAAATCTATATATTCAGATAAATTAGAGGTTAGAGATCCAATCCCAGAGATTATAGGTCTTCCGGGAGGCGATGTGAGGCTCTTATGTATCTTCGGCAGAAAATGAAACACAGCCATCATTGAATCTCTAGTGTAAAGATAGTCGAAACTCTTTAGTACTAAGAATTCCTCTATCCTTCCCCTTCGTTAATAATTGTAATAATTCATCCTTGGATGTCTTAGTGGGGTCTGTTTTCAAACACTCATAGGTGGTTGTGTCTGTCAAAATTCTACTGGCTTCCAATAGGTAGTAGGTTTTGTCCATAAGGACAACTCCTCCCCAATTGTCTGCTTGTTTGCAAAGGATATCATTGTCATCCATTAAATTTCTTAAAGCACTTCTCTCTTGTTTACTCAGATTATCTCTATATTCTTTGTTTTATTTTGAAATTTCCTCTAGATCCTCCAGTATCGCTTGACTAAAAACTTCTAGATGGTTTCCCTTGTGACCACTTGGATAAAATTTCGATCTATTTTTAAGTGTTGAGTGTTTATAGGGATCTTCTTGGAGAGGTTCACTAGTGATAGTTTGATTTAACATACTATTCTCTCTTGTCATTGCCTCTTTATTCAGAAAAAATCTTTTTAACGTCAATTGTCTGACAAATTTGTGACAGTCAATGTACAGATTGAAGCTGTTTGAACATTGAGATTGTGCAAAATTGAGACCTTTAGATATAAGTTGTTTTTCTGCATCTGTCAATGTTTTATTACTAAGATTAAAAATATTATCTATTTGCTTTGTTTCTTTTTTATTGGATTTTCTCCCTCCCCGTTTTCCTCGTACTGTCTTTTTCTTGTTTGGTGTGTCCTTTTGTCCATGACTTGAGTTCTCCCCCACAATACCGAACCGGTTCTTGGTCATCACAGGGTGTAGCGTGTCCTGTTCTAAAAAAGAGTCTGATGTATAGTTCTTAATGCTTCTACTCATAGGTAGACTCCTACTTCTGTTTTTTATATATTTCTTTATAGCATTGTCACTTTTTAGTGACATACACCCACTGTTGCTTCCCCTTTATTCCTTCTGAGATCATCTCCAGGAGCAGGATATATGAAGCAAGCACCAGGCTGAAGCGGCCTACTTTGTGATGTGTCTGCACTAACACAGGGCCTTGTGAGTGATTTTGCTTTATTTATCCACCCTCATACCCTTCCACCCACTCCTATTTCACACACTATTTAAGTCTACTAGTTTACTGATTTTGTTTCTTGTTTCTTTCTGGTTTGCACTCGCCTAATTGTGTTTCCCTACTGTGTGAGGATCCTGGGAGATCCGTTGTCGGTTGAGCATCAGCAAAGACTTGTGGCTAGTATTTCATCATTATTTGATATATGTGTATTATCGCCGCCTACAGATGTCTATTTTAGATTCCCATAAGATTTTGGGTACTATTGTTATTTATTGGTAGGAGTGCCCCAGTTTTTCTATTTATGAGTGTATATATTGCCTAAACTCACTAGCCTCATTCTTGGCACACTTTATAAATTACTCTTAAAACTTTTACACACAAGCAATCACTCTCAGCTTTATCTCCTCCTTATACTAGGGACCCCCCATTACAATAGGGACCCTGTGTATGATTGCATGTATACATTAACCCCTTCATGCCCCTTTACCTTGTCTGGAAGATGCTGCAGCAGGAATCCTGGCAGTGAGTTATAATAGCCCTTTCAGAGTCAGAGTTTTCCCGAAGCAATGTGTTTGGCTGCATCCAAGAATCTCACTCGATTCCTGAATCCAACTCCTGGGGCATCCCATAATTCGGGAACCCTGATACATAGACACATTTTGTAAAGACTTTCTCTGACAACCAAGCCCAGCAGAAAATAAAATAAAAATCAAAGTTAATAAAAATCTAGGCCCAATGGCCGACTTGGGATCCTCAACTTGCCACGAAGCACAGGACACTCTGATGTTTGAAGAAGAATCTTTTGTAATTATTTGTTTATTATCTTCTTATTCAAATATGTCTTCTTCTTAATCCTCTTCTATCTTAAGCTACTGGATGCTACTTGATGTGTCCCCTTTAAGGGGAGGAACAAGCCAGTCTCACCCCAGCCTATGCTTAAAAGCTGTGTTTAAAGCAGCATGCATTGGCTTGAGGATTTGCTCGTGTAATATGAGCTTGAGACAAAACGTGGCACTGTGTGCTCATTTGCATGTAATTTCCCAGAATCCCTTGCTGCGGTGGAAGTGCTGTGTGCTGGGCGATGATGGTGAAAGACAGGGTTGCAGACCTGTCTAAGACATGCAATTGAACATACAGTAATATTTACAGTTGCTATATATATATATATATATATATATATATATATATATATATATATATATATACCGTATTTTCCGGCGTATAAGACGACTGGGCGTATAAGACGACCCCCAACTTTTCCAGTTAAAATATAGAGTTTGGGATACACACACACACACACACGCACACACGCACACACGCACACACGCACACACGCACACACGCACACACGCACACACGCACACACGCACACACGCACACACACACCACTATAAATATATATATATACACACACACACATCACTATATACACACACACACATCACTATACACAAATACACATCATTATAAACACACACACACACACACACACACACACACACACACACACACACACACACACACACACACACACACACACACACACACACAAACATCACTATACACACACACACACACACACACACACATCACTATACACACACACATTACTATACACACACACATCACTATATACACACACATTACTATACACACACACACACACACACACATCACTATACACACACACACACACACACACACACACACACACACACACACACACACACACACACACACACACACACACACACACACACACACACTCACACACACACCACTACACACACACACACACACACACACACACACACACACACACATCACTATACACACACACATCACTATACACACACACATCACTATATACACACACATCACTATACACACACACATTACTATACACACACACACACACACACACACACACACACACACACACACACACACACACACACACACACACACACACACACACACACACACACACACATCACTATATACAAACACACATCACTATATACACACACATCACTATATACACACACACACACACACACACACATCACTATATACACACACACACACACACACACACACACACACACACACACACACACGTGAAAGTACTACTGTACTGCATGCTCGGCTCCCCACGCTGCTGAACACTGGAGGAGTAAAGACAGGAAGAGGAGGGCTTGTGTCTGTGTGTAGAGGGACGCCCCGCCCCCTCTGCAAGCACAGGGAAACAGCAGCAGCACGGAGCTTCTGCCTGCCACTGCTCTGCTCTGCCCCCAGGTTTCGCCGCACAGGCTGCACCCCCCAGTTTGCGCACCGCTGGCCTGGCGCACGTGACCGGCGCCCATCTGACGCGCGGCACGCCGGAAAAAATAAACAAGGAAGCCGCGTCTGCCCGCACTTTGCCGGCGTATAAGACGATACCCGGCGTATAAGACAACCCCCGACTTTTGAGAAGATTTTCCAGGGTTAAAAAGTCGTCTTATATGCCGGAAAATACAGTATATATATATATATATATATATATATATATATATACAGTATATGTGTGTGTATATATATGTGCAATGGAAAAGAAGTCATTGCACCAATTTAACCAATATATTAACTAAGTGTGCAAAACTAGGGTCAGTCAGCAATACTACTATACATATAACAAGGACAAAAATTATGCACGCAAGTATGAGGCCTCCCTAAACTCTCATCAGATGTAAAAATTAAAGAGTACCCACAGCACACATAAGTAGCTACAGTATGACACCATTATTATTTTTATCAAGTAATTCTGTTACACATAACTTAATTATATTGGTTACGCACTTGTCAAACATTTGCTGTTTAATGTTTAATAACTTTACATTTTTTATTAAATATTTAGGGCCTCATGCTGTAAAGTCCAATAGAAAAAATCGTCAGCGATTATAAATCTCCATTTTTGACGGCGTTGCTATCACGGTATGCAGAAAGCCCTGAATAACAGTGATAGTAACATTTGCAAAAATAGTGAATAGCTGGCGATGAAATAATTGAGCCTCTGAAAAGGGCTCACCATTATAATTATATAATATGGACATGACAAGCTACTATAGCAGTCAATGGCCACCCTAATACAAAAGCATGAATGTCCAAAATACACAATAATCAAACATATACAACAAGAACCTAAACCCCCAAAATCAAACATTAAAAGCACTAGCCAACCAATCAATTACTTAAATAAAACCACAAGCCAATGAATTAAATAATTTAATAAAATATGATATAATATAAAATAAAATATTTTAAACCACTAGGCAATCAATTACATAAATCATACTCATATCCAAACAATACATTTAATACATTAAAGCAGTAAGCAACACAACAAATTAATTAATACAACCACTAGGCAACAATTAAATGAAAACCAGTAGCCAACAAAATACATCATTTAATAAAAACGCTAACCAATCTGTCCCCCAAAAAATACACAAGCCATCACAATTCAAAACAATTTAATCTAAACAATAAAAAGAAATAGAGAATATAAAAGTCAATAGAAGAAATGCATTTGGCCAAAAATGCATTGGCTACCACTGTATTCTATTCACCTGTACCCTAAACAGGCACAGATTAATACATCAATGGGCAAACAAAAATCCAATAAAAAAACTTGAAAAAACTAAAGTACATACACTGGCGACACACTTTATTCGAGCTCGGCTAGTCCCACGAATTCGGGTATACCCGAGTGTATTGAGGTTTGTGACTGTTTTCTGCCCGAGTGCATTGAGGTATTTTCCAGGCAGGGATTGAAGCATTTTATTCCCGCTGGCTGCAATACTGCACAGTATATATATATATATACTGCATTACAATTCATGAAATTATGCCATCTGGTAGACACGCGAAGCATTGCAGCCTATTAAATCCTAATCATTATCATTTAACAGATCAGCCGCCCGTCAGCCAGGCATGAACCCAGGCTGGGAAGGCAAACGCAACGGGGCTTGTCAGAGGTGAGGAGCGGCGCATTCCAGGTATCTGCCAGGTACATACTGGGTATTTGCTCGAATAAAGTGTGTCGGTGCAGTACAGTACATTCATTATTTATCTTACCTCTAGAAGCGTTGGCCCTCCGAATCCTGGGGAATAAGCAAGCTCTTGTACAGTAAAGTCATGAAACTCAATCCAACGCCATCCACCGTGAAGATCCGGAACAGGTAACCAGATTCTAAATCTTTAATCTTCTCTCATCTTCTTCTTTCTTCATCTCTGATTATTTCTTTATTTTATTTATCTTCTATCTTTATCTTCTGCCTTCATCTGTTAATCCAATAACCCCATGTTAAATCCATGATGTTGACCCGTCGGCTTCTTGAGCTCAAATGAAACGTCCCTGCCTTAAATATGGCCTGTGATGTCACATTTGGGCGGCAAATAGTTCCCTCGCCATCTGATTGGCTGTCAATACCATGTGCTCTTTTTAAAAAAAAAAATTAATGTGATGTCATGTAAAGGGACAGAAGACAGCCAATCAGAATGGCTGTGCTTCATTTCCCTTTAACATGAAGTCATAAAATCCAACATGGCTGCCGTCACATGGTACTTCCGTCAATCAGATTGTGAGAACTATGGGGGTTATGCATAAAGCAGTGATAAGTGTTTTTAAGTGAGATAAGTGCTTTTTGGCGCAATTTATGGCGCAATTTTTTTTAGCAATGACTGTGTTTTGATGATGAAAAGCCTTTTATGCGCGATACTGCAGTGTTATCACTGCTTTGTAAATCACGCTGCACGCAATATTGAGAAATAAAGGCATTTATCTCACTTAAAAACACTTATCACTGCTTTGTGCATAACCCCCTATATCCCCAATCTGATTGGTTATAGTAGACCATGTGACCCCTTTTGAATGACATCACATTCTTTCCCAAGAATAACTCTGTCACATGGTCTGCTACAACCAATCAGATTGGGCCAAAAAAATTGCCGATAAGATCTCTTATCGTCGACTTATCGGAGCATACTGAATAGCAGTAGGCTTTTTTGGCGATTAGGTGGCGATAAGTGGCTTATCTCTGATTACTGCATAGGCCCCTTAATGTTATTTACATTGTATCAATATATATTGCTTAATGTTCGGGACTCTCTCTCTTTTGAATTGGCAGTATTTATGCACCTACAGTATCTTCAGCCTTCATTTTCTGTGCTGACATACTGCTTACTTTGCAGCATTTCTGGACTTTATGTTTTTGTTCTCAGGACATGGATCCTGTAACAAGGACTTATCCCTGTTGAGAGGAACTACCTCTAAATCCAACAGGGTGCTGTTTAATTGCACACATCTCTACAGCCTATCAGAGCTTGGGAATTCTGCTGCCAGCCAATCACCAATTTGCTGGTGTTGTAAAGCCGGGTGGGCACCTTTTCTCAGTCTGTCAAGGGGCATTCTGTAACCTGGCACCTTTGCCTTTTTGCCTACTGAGCCCACCCGTTGTCCATGCTCCACAGAGTCTGGGCTCTGGCAACTGGTGGCCAGATAGCCCTGTGTTAGCCCAGGATGTGGGTACTCAAGCAGAACTGCAGTTCCCCTCTTGTTCTAACACCTTGACATCCCTGAGGGTTTCAAGTCAGGACTCTGCATATCCGCATAGGCACCAAGCTTGGTAGCCATCTGGTCTCTTGGAATACATGACTTGGAAAACCCACAGTTCATTTACAGGTTATCAGTACATATACCTATTAAATATAACTCTTTATTAAAATATACTGTGTAATGTCTTATGTGTGATAAAATATATAATTCCCTGTTCTGGTGTATATTAACAATTTCTCCAAGTCAACGGTATTACCTCGCCAAAACAAAAGGATATCGTCTATATAGCGGACTCGGTTTGCGCCAAATGGGGTGTTGGTCCAGATCCTATCTAGTTCCCACATACCCATAAAAATGTTCGCATAACTTAGCGCAAACCTAGTTCTCATAGTAGTGCCGCACCGCTGTAAAAAATATTGTCCGTTAAAATTAAAAACTTTGTGTTTGAGAATGAATAAAATGCTGTCTAATATGAAAGTTTTCTGCTCATCCATTAAATCATCATCGGTGTCTAAAGCTCTTCCCACTGCCTCATGGCCCTGTAAATGGTCAATGCTCGTATAAAGTGACGTGACCATTCTTCCACTCTACCTTTGACAAAACATCCAGCACCTCCATAGTATCTCTGAGATAGGATCTCATCCCCTGTGCATATTGCTGGAGAAAAAAATCTATATATTCAGATAAATTAGAGGTTAGAGATCCAATCCCAGAGATTATAGGTCTTCCGGGAGGCGATGTGAGGCTCTTATGTATCTTCGGCAGAAAATGAAACACAGCCATCATTGAATCTCTAGTGTAAAGATAGTCGAAACTCTTTAGTACTAAGAATTCCTCTATCCTTCCCCTTCGTTAATAATTGTAATAATTCATCCTTGGATGTCTTAGTGGGGTCTGTTTTCAAACACTCATAGGTGGTTGTGTCTGTCAAAATTCTACTGGCTTCCAATAGGTAGTAGGTTTTGTCCATAAGGACAACTCCTCCCCAATTGTCTGCTTGTTTGCAAAGGATATCATTGTCATCCATTAAATTTCTTAAAGCACTTCTCTCTTGTTTACTCAGATTATCTCTATATTCTTTGTTTTATTTTGAAATTTCCTCTAGATCCTCCAGTATCGCTTGACTAAAAACTTCTAGATGGTTTCCCTTGTGACCACTTGGATAAAATTTCGATCTATTTTTAAGTGTTGAGTGTTTATAGGGATCTTCTTGGAGAGGTTCACTAGTGATAGTTTGATTTAACATACTATTCTCTCTTGTCATTGCCTCTTTATTCAGAAAAAATCTTTTTAACGTCAATTGTCTGACAAATTTGTGACAGTCAATGTACAGATTGAAGCTGTTTGAACATTGAGATTGTGCAAAATTGAGACCTTTAGATATAAGTTGTTTTTCTGCATCTGTCAATGTTTTATTACTAAGATTAAAAATATTATCTATTTGCTTTGTTTCTTTTTTATTGGATTTTCTCCCTCCCCGTTTTCCTCGTACTGTCTTTTTCTTGTTTGGTGTGTCCTTTTGTCCATGACTTGAGTTCTCCCCCACAATACCGAACCGGTTCTTGGTCATCACAGGGTGTAGCGTGTCCTGTTCTAAAAAAGAGTCTGATGTATAGTTCTTAATGCTTCTACTCATAGGTAGACTCCTACTTCTGTTTTTTATATATTTCTTTATAGCATTGTCACTTTTTAGTGACATACACCCACTGTTGCTTCCCCTTTATTCCTTCTGAGATCATCTCCAGGAGCAGGATATATGAAGCAAGCACCAGGCTGAAGCGGCCTACTTTGTGATGTGTCTGCACTAACACAGGGCCTTGTGAGTGATTTTGCTTTATTTATCCACCCTCATACCCTTCCACCCACTCCTATTTCACACACTATTTAAGTCTACTAGTTTACTGATTTTGTTTCTTGTTTCTTTCTGGTTTGCACTCGCCTAATTGTGTTTCCCTACTGTGTGAGGATCCTGGGAGATCCGTTGTCGGTTGAGCATCAGCAAAGACTTGTGGCTAGTATTTCATCATTATTTGATATATGTGTATTATCGCCGCCTACAGATGTCTATTTTAGATTCCCATAAGATTTTGGGTACTATTGTTATTTATTGGTAGGAGTGCCCCAGTTTTTCTATTTATGAGTGTATATATTGCCTAAACTCACTAGCCTCATTCTTGGCACACTTTATAAATTACTCTTAAAACTTTTACACACAAGCAATCACTCTCAGCTTTATCTCCTCCTTATACTAGGGACCCCCCATTACAATAGGGACCCTGTGTATGATTGCATGTATACATTAACCCCTTCATGCCCCTTTACCTTGTCTGGAAGATGCTGCAGCAGGAATCCTGGCAGTGAGTTATAATAGCCCTTTCAGAGTCAGAGTTTTCCCGAAGCAATGTGTTTGGCTGCATCCAAGAATCTCACTCGATTCCTGAATCCAACTCCTGGGGCATCCCATAATTCGGGAACCCTGATACATAGACACATTTTGTAAAGACTTTCTCTGACAACCCCCCCCCCCTCCACCCCCCTGAAACTTACAGCCTAGAAATATCTCGGTCCCAGCATCCCAGGAAAGGCAAAACACACACAAATCTTTAATGTCGCATAATTTGCCCACAGTCACAGTAATATATTTAGGACAACTGGGTCCAAGAGCTGCCACTCTAGGACCTCAACACACGGATCAGGGGTAACCAAGTGAGCTGAACTTTTATTAGTGAGCCTGGTTAACCGCTTCACTGTTACACCCGGATAACCATGGGGTCCACCCGTGGACCCCATTGGGGCCCACAGACACCCATGGGGACCACCAGGAGGCACACAAAGCCTAGCGGGGACCACTTGAGGGCCCCCAGACACCTGAGGGCACACACTGGGGTGCACTGTGGGCCTGCGGACACCCGTGGGGACCACCGAGGGACCCACTGTCGGCCTGTGGTATTAATCCTTTGTGTAAAAAAATAATGGTTTTATGTGGGGGCACGGGGTGGGTGGGTTGTGTATTGTTGTTTATTAAATATTGTAGTGGTTTATTGTGGGCCTAGGAGGTGGGTAGTGGGGCTGTTGTGTGTATTTTTTAAATTGTGGGTAGCGGGAGTGGGTGAAGGGGGTATTGTCCCCAAGGATGGGTGTTTAGGCCTTTCGGGTGGGAGGTGGGGGAGAGTGGGTTAACCCCTTAATTACTATAATGGTTACTAAGGGGTTTAAGGGGTTAGGGGACATTAGATTGTATTTTTTTATTGTTCTGTATTGTTTGTAGCAACGGAGGACATGGACAGTGATGATGATGATGAGGACAGCCTTCATCATGTTAGCCTAGTAGGGGTGAGTGCAAGATTTATTTACTTTATTTATGCAGCTTAATGTTGTATTTTAAATGTGCGAATGCACATTATCCATGGATAATAGTAATTTTGATCATTATTGTACTGTATGTGTTAGGGAGTGGGGGGGTGTATTTATTAAGAAGTATTTATTTATGTATTTTTGGGGGGGCACAGGATTGGTACTGCAGGATAGTGGGGATGCCCGGACACCTTGCGGGGACCACCCGGGGACCCCTGTGGGGCCCCCGGACACCCGCAGGGACCACCCGAGGGCCACCACTGGCCTATAGTATAATTACAGTGCATAAATATTTTAAAGATATTTTATGTATGTTAGGGGGGTATACAGTAGGAGTTGTTGGGGGAACAGGGGGTGGGTGTGTTGTGTATTACAATGCTTATTGGGGGCAATTATCTCCAATAAATATGCTATTGGGCCTTAACCCCTTCATTGCCTAAGCGGATAGACGCTAAGGTAATAAAGCTGCTTTAATGTCTTGTTTTTATAGTGTGTGGGAGAAGGGGGTCTCCTGAGCTGAACCGTTTTGATATCTGGCTCAGAGACCCCCTGCTTCCCGAGTTACAGGCCCTTGTGTGGGTGCATCGGATGCCAGTGTCACCGCCATTTTTAAAGCGTCCACGTCGCGTGGCGTGTGACATGTAAATAATGGAGGAGATACTGGCGCCCCATATCTGGGCCTGTAAATCGGGGTGCAGGAAGTCCCCAAGGCTGAAATGAATGCGGTCCAGCTCAGGAGACCCCTGCTCCCACACATTATTAATAAAAAGTATATTAAAGCAGCTTCATTACCATAGCAGCTAGCCGCTACGGTAATGGATTAATTTTTATTGTTGTATGTTTTCATACTAGAGTAAATGTGCAGGGGGTCTCCTGAGCTGAACAGCATTGGTTTCAGCCTCAGGGACACCCCAGTTCATGAGATACAGGATACTGGTATCCCCCCTGCAGGACTTAAATCCCCCTGTCACGTGATGCGGTGGGGGGGGGGACACTGTTACACAAACAAAATTAATGCTATTGCCATATGAAACATCATAAAAAATATATATTTTTAAATCACTCAATTTGCAACACACCTTATTTCAAATGAATGAAACACACTTAGAAATGGCCTAGCTTAAAAGGCATGAAAAACAAATCAAACACAGATGCACACCTCTTCCATATTGTATGTACAAGAAAAATAAAAAATATATATTTGAAAATGTATCAATAATTAAATTATGGTATTTCATATACTATATGTGAGATTTTGCCAATCTTCCAAAATGTTGTGTTTTTTTTTACAATTGTCATATACTTGCAAACATCATAATTAGTAATTCACACACAAAATATATGAGCATGTGTAGCTCTCAACTTCTTACTCTCTCTAAATTTTAATAGTATCTTCATACCTAAACTCTGCAACAATGCATGCTAATTTTGATTATAAGAATATTTTCATAAACATGTATTGAGATATAATACATAATTTGATAACTATGTAACTATGAAAATGGCAACAAACAAGGTTGAAAGACTAACTGCAGAGCTTTTAAATTCAATGGATTCCTTCAATGGTGGCTGCATTTTTCAAAAAGGCCACTAGATGACAGGAAGGTAAGATTTCTATTCACTTATTATTACTATATAATCTCTTCTGAGCTTTCTCATTACCTCTTGCTCGCATCAATTGATTTTGCATGCTTCCAGAAATTAATAAACTTAATTTGATGTCTGCTCTGACATTATCGTCTTAGTTACTAGATTAAGCCTTTGTTTGCTCAATCATGACAATACTTTAATAAGATGAAGTAGGCAAATGTTATATTTCATGACTTCACATTTTATATACTGCTGTGAAACACGATCTGCAACTAGTACAACTAGTGAAGTAACTGTCCTTCCAGTAACACAACAACATTAAAATATACATCTTTCATATAATACATGTAGGGGTTAAACATCCCCTACCGCAGTTTGTTTTTCCGACAAAGGCACAAATTATGTGCATGTCATGTAAAGCGCATTTGACATGTTGAAATGTTCATGTAATTGGCAAATTAATTGTTGAATCTTCACCTTTATTATACAGTATATTTCTTATCAAATCTAAAATATTATAAAATAAAATGCTGTGCAGAATACCTTGATCTGTATAAAGATGCCTTGATCTTTATACAGATAAATAGATAAATGAGGGTGGGAAAGGCATAACAACTATACAGTATATATATAGATATATAAAGAGAGAGAGAGAGAGAGAGAGAGAGAGAGAGAGAGAGAGAGAGAGAGAGAGAGAGAGAGAGAGAGAGAGAGATTATAATATATATATTATATATATATTTATTTTGTATTCTGTCTCATTCCATTTTTTCATTTTTCATATATTATTATTCATTTATATATATATATATATATATATATATATATATATATATATATATATATATATCATTGTGTATATCTTTTATATATATCATTCACCCTTTTTTTTAGCATGGATGATAATGTGTACATTTAAATATATATTATATCGTTATAATATTAATTTATATAATTATATCTATTGTTTTGTTTAATATGAGATTAAATCTGTTATTCAGTTGTTGTCACTATCTAATTGTATTACATATCACTTTCAGACATTTCTTTCATTAGTTTTACATGCACACCATTATGCACTTGCACTCTTAATATTGCCTCCATTGCTATCTTACCCACCAATTGGAATCAAGGAAGGGCTATAAATATCCATCTTGCCCCCCCCCCCTCCCCTCCTGGGATGCCCCTGATGAAGTCAGTCACTTAATGACGAAACATGTTGGGTGTGTCATCACATTGAGGGTGGAGCTACGTGAGAATTCCCTGTGACGAGGTCAGCTGTTCTGTTGAGAGACCGCTCCTGCCTGACTGCCTCCGATTGAAGAGTGATACTAATTGACTACTGTTGCGGTTGTTTGGCTGTGGATTTCCATTCTAGCACACACCTGGGTTGGGATTGCCTGATCGAGCTGTGAGAAACACCCGTTGAACACTGTGTGAGTGTTCTTGTGAGATGCGTGGGTCCCGACGCCGATTAACCAGGTACTCCCCTTAGTGCTACTACATCTCAGCTTCCAATTACTCCTACACGAGGCATCCAGCTGACAGATGTGCAGGCTGCGCAAGTGTCATATATATATATATATATATATATATATATATGTTATGGTGGGTAAAAAACGTGACTAAAACCCTCCACAGTAAAGCATAAAGCAACTGTAAATATTCCTGTATATTCATTTGCATGTCTTAGACAGGTCTGCAACCCTGTCTTTTACCATTATCACCCAGCAAACAGCACTTCCACTGCAGCAAGGGATTCTGGGAAATGATATGCAAATGAGCACACAGTGCCACTTTTTATCTCATGCTCACATTACATGAGCAACCCTTAGTCAATGCATGCTGCTTTAAACACAGCTTTTAAGCAAGGACTTGGGAGATGCAAAGTCAGTTAACCCACTCACAGACATGTTTCAACCTTGATGGGTATCATCAGTGTGAGGTTGGCTTGTTGACATTTGTTTGCTGGGTGATAATGGTAAAAGACAGGGTTGCAGACCTGTCTAAGACATGCAAATGAATATACAGGAATATTTACAGTTGCTTTATGCTTTACTGTGGAGGGTTTTAGTCACTTTTTTTACCCACCATAACCTTAATAGTCGTGGTGATTACCTACTCTTATCTCATTTGAGCAAATGTTTCCCTGCTTCACATTGCAGGGAGTCTGGAAGCTGTGCTCTACCCACACCAACTACCCTCTTGAATTTTCCTATGGATGGACTGCACGCTACTGATCCTGAGAGTGCCCCCTGAAGGAGCAGGTAAAGTGCCAATGTGCCTTATTCAAATCCTGCTGTCATGGACATAGTTCCTCCTCATTATGCTGTTAGGGTGATTATTGTGTACATCCCTGTGGTTGTCTCAACTGACTCCACTTGTCACTTCCCCTACAGTTATCACGCAGATTTAATGCATTATTGAGGGGCACTCCATCATCGCCGGACTTCCTAATTAAGGATCTTATTAACAATATGCTTAAGGATGCTACCTGCTCAATTTTGAGCACCACATATACCACATTCCTCTGCATACTTCAACGTGACCCTAGTTTCAGGATAGTAAGACAGAGACCGTGTGCTGGAGGTCTATACAGAAGCTGTCACTCACAGCCTTCATGCTAGAAAAGTGCAGCATTACACAGCTATACAGCAAACAGCTACAGTTTTCTGCAAAAACAAGCAGCAGTTTAAACAGCACAGCACAGTAAAACGGATTCTACATACCTTGAATTCAGCATGAAAGCCACTGCTTACAGCCTTTAGACATAAGCCTGCAGCAGTACAAGCAAGCAGCTTACACTGCACACAGCCTGCAGCTCACACAAAAGGCAGCAGCACTGCAGTCAGACTGCAATATACACAGAACTTTGATTGCTCTTCTCTGTTTTGAGTCCACTCTCTGCACAGTTTCTCAGTGAGGCGCTACCATCTCACCTAACCCTGCGCACATTCCACGGTTAGCGCCACCAAGGGCTACACCACCGGACACCGCCAGGACATGGGTCAGAGCCAGCGGACACCTGTAAGTACAGCTACCCCTATGCTTACCGCTGCAGGACACCTACCGGCACTATCTGAGACAGTCATCCATCGCTGATGCAGGGAAAAGACCACACGCCACACGCACTGGCTAAAGGCCTACACACACCTACAGCATGGCAGAACTCAGAGCCTCATCAGACATCACACAGGAGAGTAACCACTCAGACACAAAGACCACTTCACAAATGCAAAATGCACAGGCAGACTGACACAAAAGGCCCGCGAAAAATACGAGACTGACATTGAAGCGCACCGCGCTAAACTAGAGTTGGCCTGGGAAACAACCACACTTGGGATACGCAATGTCGCCGGCACTGGCAACTATGTACAACAGCTCGAGCAGGCAATTACTCAATTGAAGATAGATCACTCGTGCTACTAAGCGCTGTCACAGGCATACTTCACCTATCTAACAAGAACTAACACGGAAGATAGCCTGAGAGAACGCGACCTGCAAAAAGTGATCGACCTAGAACGTGATGGCATCGTGCAGACTGCCATCACGGACGCCCAAAGCGAGAGAAAAGAGCTCCTCCTGGAGACCGCGTCACATCGCTCTAGCACGTCCAGGCATTCATCAAGGTCAGCGAGTTCAGCACAATCTAACGCGTCCAGCGCAAGCGCTACCAAGGCGCGAGCCACCGCAGAGGTCGCACGTGCCAGGGCCGAATATGGTTGGAGAGAGGCAGCCGTAAGGGCAGAAAGAGCGCATATAGAAGAAGAGGAGCAGACAGCCGCCGCAACTGCCGCCGCCACTGCCGCAGCCACTACACGCAGGAAAGCTGAATTTGATGCGGAACTAGAGGCACTTAATCAAGAGAAGGAAGCCGCTGCCGCCATAGCCCAAGCCGAAGTCTTAGAAGCAGCTGCGAGACAGGATGGCGGGGAGCAACCATACAGACGGATAACCTCAGAGGACCCAGTCCAACGCACTGAGGACTATGTAAGGAGCCTCTTCAGTGTAAACACCAGCGCATCATCTCAACATGATGGGAGTGACTCCACAGACACCGAAGACTTGCTAGGTCCACGAGGAGAAGACGCTGTTCCTTCAATGGTTCATGCTGCCTGGGATAGCCACAGCCGCAACAGTGATCCACACGCCAGCGCGCACACGGATGCACTACAACACGCTCACAATCCAGGTACACCCACACGGGAGAACACAGCCCCTCACACTGACCAGCAGTCATCACGCGTCAATGCCAAGAATGAGACGATCGCACGGACCCTCCCAGCAACTACCTCCGAACGTGACCAACACACCGATGCCTCAGGCCTGACAGACATGGCCAAGTACATGATCTGGCGTGACCTGGTGCAAACAGGACTTACAAACTTTGATGACCATCCCGAGAACTACCGTATGTGGAAGTTCGCGTTCAAGGATGCAATCAAGAGCCTGGACATTTCAGCTAGGGTAGAACTCAGGCTGCTAGCCAAATGACTGGGGAAAGAATCCATGGAACACGCGAAGAGACTCTGGGCAGCAAATGCAAACCACCCCCAAGTAGGTCTTGACCTAGTATGGGAAAGGCTAGAAGAGTGTTACGGCAGCCCCGAAGCAATCGAAGATGCGCTCTTCAAAAGAGTCGACAGCTTTCCCAAGATCACAGCTAAAGACTATTCGAAGTTACTAGTACTCGGTGACCTGCTACAGGAGCTGCAGTCTGCAAGAACAGACCATTCCTTGACAGGTCTTAACGTAATAGACTCGTCTCGCGGAGTGAGACCCATCTTTCAGAAGCTACCTTACAACCTCCAAGAAAGATGGATTTCACAAGGCTCCAAATACAAAAGGGAGAAGCAAGTCGCCTTCCCCCCATTCTCATTCTTCTTGAGCTTCATCCACGAAGCAGCAAGGACAAGGAATGATCCCAGCTTCATCTTGGTTGTGCAAACCACACACAGTGCAAGCAGCCTGAGGAATGAGATACCAGTGGCGAGATACGGCAATACTCAAACACCCATCTCGGTCCACAGGACAGACGTGTCCCCCAAACTACTCCCGATTAGTCGGTCGCCGGAGACGAGAAACCAAGGGACCCAAGCAGAGAATGTCCCATACACAAGAAGCCACACCCACTTTAACAGGTGCTTTGGGTTCAGGATGAAGTCCCTAGAGGAACGCAAGAAGTTACTCAGAGAATTCGAAGTTTGCTTCAGGTGCTGCAATTCCACGACTCAGCTAGCCAGAGACTGTAAAGAAGACATCAAATGTGTAGTGTGCAAAAGTGACAAGCACGTAACATCTCTACATCCAGAGGCGCTGACACTCCACCAACTCAACAACCCATCCTCCGTAGCGGAGCATGGCAGGAAGGAAGGAGAAGGAGAGCCAACATCTGTCACGTCTCAGTGCACCGAGGTTTGCGGAAAAAGAAGTGACAAAATGTCCTGCTCCAAAATATGCCTTGTCGCAATGCACCCCCAGGGACAACCTGAGAAGACTATTCGGATGTATGCAATCCTCGACGATCAAAGTAACAGATCATTGGCGAAGACGGAATTCTTCAACTTATTCATCTCACAAGACAATGCCTCACCCTACACCCTCAGAACCTGTGCAGGGTCAACTGAGACAACAGGGAGAAGAGAAAGCGGTTACGTCATATGTTCAGTGGATAACACAGTGAAGATAGCTCTCCCCACACTCATCGAGTGCAAACAGGGACAAGATTCCCACATCAGACGTGGCACGCCATCACCGCACCTCAGAGGAATAGCCAACTACATCCCGCCGGTAGAACATTGCGCAAAGATCTTGCTGCTGCTCGGTAGGGACATCTTGAGGGTACATAAAGTCCGTAAACAGCGTAACGGACCCCAAAACGCACCATACGCCCAAAGACTTGACCTAGGATGGGTGATAGTGGGCAATGTGTGCACTGACAATGGGCACGGACAAGACTATGTTGACGCCCGCAGAACGGTCATAACAGATAATAGACATACATCCCTCTCTGAACCATGTCTTGGCCATCTCCAAGCGACAGGAGGGCCAAGTGAAGAGAAGAGACAAGGTCATACCTCTGAGATCAACAAAAACATCCTCACATCAGGGGGATGTGGCAATGGCCTAGGATGCTTAGTGGTTCAGACAACCAAGGATGACGAGTCGACTCCACCGAAGGAAGGAAATAACCTCCTGAGGGTGACCGACAAAGGGATCGTCCAAAAGACAATAAACAATCAGACGGTCCTCCCGCGAGCAATGGCATGGCTAAGACGTACAGCTGTTCCTCTCCGCAGAATATCAAGTGGCAAAGCAGCCAGCTGCCACGGCTGGCATAACCGCAAAAGATTGTGCTCTGCAGGTGAAGCCACAGTGGCAAAAAAACTGTCATCTCACACGTCAAAAAAGAAACAGTCGCAGAGACATTTCACATAGGGATTTACAAGGACAAAAGAGACTGTTCTTCGTCATGTCCAGGGAGAAAACAACCTCCTGATGGCAGTTAACAAAGAGACACAAAGGAGTATCGTCAAAATACGTGGAGACGTTCTCGTGCAAGTGAAACGTTCCAATGACTTAGGGTGTACAGCGTTCCAGACAACAAGGGACGGTAACAAACAAGTGCCATCGATGGAAGATGGAGAATTCCAGAAGATAATGGATAAGGAGCTCTTCAAGGACAGATCGGGCAGTTGGGTGACACCGCTACCATTCCATTCACCAAGAAGACGCCTCCCAAACAACAAAGAACATGCCATCTCTAGGCTCACTTCGCTCCACTGCGACCTACACTACCGACACACTTTATTGAAGTGTGGTCGGTACCGCAAGCCGGGAAATCTCCCGGCTTGCTAGTGGCCGCCCCTCGGCGTGCCGCGCGTCATAGACGCGCGGTCACGCGTCATCGGGAGCGTGCGCCCCCTGCACGCGTGTCCAGGGGCTCCCCGAGGGAGCCCTGGTGTCCCGCGATCGCGGGACAGCGGCAGGGGGTTCCGGGGGACCCGGCGGACCCGGCGGACCCGGCAGAGGTAGGGAGAGCGCCCCGATCGGAGGGCGCTCTTCCGCTGCTTCGGAGCGCGCCCGTCACACTCGGGCGCGCGCCAGGCTACTGCTGCGGCACAGAACGGGCAAATGCTCGAATAAACTGTGCCGCAGCAGTACAAAGGAAACCGGAGACCAAACATAACTTTGTGGCCTTCACACAGAAGACATTCCTTAGCAGCCACGCAAAGCTAGCACCTTCACTGAAGGAAGGCGAAGAACGCTGGTACCTCCAATCAGCTGGGGTCTACCACCCTCAGGTACCCGATCAAATCCGGGTAGTGTTCAGCTCCAGCGCTCAGTACCAGGGAGTCTCCTTGAATGACGCCCTCTTCACTGGACCAGACTTGACAACCAGTCTTCCAGGAGTGTTGATCCGCTTCCGCAAGGAGCCAAAGGCCATCTCCTTCTGCCAAACGCCAGGTGATAGAGTGACAGGCTACCACGACTGGCATACCTACAAGGGGATGCACTCTGTAGGTGAAACTACAGAGACAAAAGGACTGTTCTTCCATAATTTTAACAAGAAACAGTGCCAGAGACTTTCACCAAGAGAGACATTGTGGTGCACCCAGCTAACCTGGAGCGGTGCATCCATTTTCCATCCTTTGCCCAAGAACCTTGGCCAAGGGACTTTGAAGCCAGTGATGCCAGACGGTATCACATTGCTATGTGGACATGGACTTTTGCATTGTTATATTATGTTTGCATTGCACATATGTTCCACATACTTTATTATAGTGGTATCTCCAGATACCAGATGGGGAGTGTCATGGAACAGGATTCCATATTTCTCTGTCTCCTTTTGAAGTTCATGGGATTCATTTCTCTCTAGTTCAGCTGCCTGTTATTTCCCCAGTCCCAGCAGCTTGCTGCATGTGAAAGGGCAA
This sequence comes from Ascaphus truei, assembly GCF_040206685.1. Classification (NCBI taxonomy): domain Eukaryota; kingdom Metazoa; phylum Chordata; class Amphibia; order Anura; family Ascaphidae; genus Ascaphus; species Ascaphus truei. The sequence continues at coordinate 178,088,299 of NC_134483.1, forward strand.
CATTTTGCTACACATGTTGTTTACTCAGACATAGTCAGTGAGTTGCTATAGCAACCTCAGCCTTTCTCTCAGAATCAGCTAGTTTGCTCTCTCCCCCTCTGCCTTGCTCACAGATGGTCTGTCCCCAGGATATCTTGTTACCCAGAATACACTCACTTCCTTTTCCACCTAAGATCACAGTGAGTACAGACCTGTCTGCATCCACCCCTTGTAAGGCCTTTCTGTCTTGCCGTAGTCCACCTCATAGAAGCATTCCTGATATAGAAGCACTCTCTACTCACACTACACCTTGAAGTACCCGTTGTTTTCTACTTCTGCAATAAAGTTAAAAAAGACATTAAGGACTTGTGATGCTTTGGAAGAGGGAAGACATGAGTTAAAGCTAACTGGAGCTATTCATACTACAACGTGACCCTAGTTTCAGAATAAATAGCAATATTCAAAAAGATTGTAGAGTGTACAGCAAACAGAGAGCAAAGTCAATGAAATACAAAATCAATTTATTAGAAAAACATTAATAAAATAGAGGGTGTAACCTTCCTACGTGTTTCGTGCGTATATACACTTTATCAAGGAGTCCCTACACAGGATGCCAAGCTGTCTTTTAAATCACAGCTGATTGGAGATCGCACGCCAAAACTATGGTGACGTCATGCCCCATAATGTCCCACGCAGCGACACAACCACAAACTGCGCATGCGCAAGCCACATGTGTGCGTGCGCGAAGACATAATGGTGCCCCGTGCACCCACGCCGCCCACCATAGCCGAGAACGCACCAACCGGATGCTAAATCAGCTGCACGCTCATGTGTCCCTCCTGCCTTTTGCCTTCAAACTGTTAGAAAGTCTGTGTTCTCTCGTATGATCAACTTTCTTAATTCCATTGCCCTCATGCACCCTTTAAAATCTGGATTTCATACAGCTCTCTTAATAGAGGTTGTGCTTACTAAATTATCCAATGATCTACATGAAGCCAAATCTCATGGTAATTTGTCCCTAATAATCCCGCTCGACCTCTCTGCTGTCTTCAGTACTGTTGATCAGCCTATACTCCTTCATATACTAAACTCATCATACCTTTCCTATTGCATATTTTCAGTCTCTGTTGCTAATGTGTCTTTATCTTCTAGTGATATGTCTGTTGGTGTACGTCACGGCTCTGGTCTCGGAGCTCAACTTTTCTCTTTCTACACACTATCACTTGCTGACCTTATCAACTCTTTTGGCCTTACAGTAGGTATCATTTCCATGCAGATGATACTCAATTATATCAATCCATCACTAACCTCAAACCTGCAATCCAGTCCCAAGTATATGATTGCCTCCTGGATATATCCTTGTGGTTGGCACTCCCCAGCATTAAACTTAATATAGCTAAAAATGAGCTCCTAGTATTTCCCCCTAAACTGGCCCAATATCCCCTTTATCTACCACCGTAAACAGTTCAATCATAGATCCGGTCTCCTAAGGACGTTAATTGGGAGTGACATTTGACTCCTCCCTGTCCTTCTCCATTCACATTAACAGCACAGCTAAAATGTGTCTTCCTCCATAATATTGTCTACATCTGCCCTTTCCTATGTCAAGCTACTGCTAAAACTCTAATGCATGCCCTTATCCTCTCACATCTGGATTATTGTAAGATACTGCTGACAGGCCTCCCTGCCACACAACTTTCTCCTTTTGCTATCTATTAAAGATGTTGCTGCTAGATTAATTTCACTTTCTCCCAAAACAGCCTCTACTAATCTCCTCCTTAAATCTCTCTCCCTTTACTTCCCATGAAGTTTCAAATCCCTCCATACATTCAAGGCTCTATTTTTATTAATTAAATGTTTTACCATGAAAAAATTCATTGAGTTAACTTTCATTTTCAAGTATATCCATGGGAAAGACTTCTAATGACAAAACATTGTTACACATTATATTTACAGACATTTCATGGACATTTGGGGATGATATATGTTATGGGCGTATTTTAAAGACCTTTGACAGTGACAAATAAACTTAATATGAGAGACAGCTGAATTCTTGAAAGAACTTAAACTGGAGGCAGTTTTGAGAGTCACTTGTAGGTTGTTCCCGTCATGTAGTGCATGGTAACAGAAGGAGATCAGCTTTGGTCTCTCGCTATACGCCTGCTCATCTCTTGCAGTCTCCACACAACTGTTTCCTTTCCACTCCTTTTATCTCTACTTCTCTCTCTCACCTTAAACCTCTTTCCCTCACTGCCCCTTACCTGCGGAACTTCGTCACACTCGGTATACTCCAAGCACCTTCTCTCCCTATCTTTAAGATAAACCTTAAAACTCACTTCTAATATTAAGCTCTTCAATAGCCTAGAATCATGACTACTGTCCCACACCCACAATTACTCCTACCAACCATTGTGACCAAGTACTGCCATCTACTGCACTTATTCCCTCACCTGTTCTCTGTAAATCTCCCAACATACCACTTTGATTGTAAATTCTCCGGGGCAGGGACTTCTTTCCCTATTGTCTGATCTTGTTTGTTGCACTTATTGTAGTATAGTTCCCTGGATTATATTATCTCTCTTGTAAAGCGTTAACTACAGCTGTGGCACCCTATAAATACATACATGCATACATTTGAAGGAAGGTACAAGAAAGGCTTTACAGTAGATGCAGCTCCTTTGTATCATGAAAAATAGTATTGTTGCTGTCCTAATTTATATTCCATGACAAAAGCATAACATTTTCCAATTTAGGAGCTATTAGGCCGCAATGATTTAATTAGGAAACCACAATTAATATGATTCTCCTAACACAGCTATATACTTTTGTAAATGATTAAAACCTGATTCTTTGACGAAGATTGATGAACATTAGAATAATATTCATGTGAAGGTACATAACTTGTGCTGAAAAGATATAGAGGCCTTTACAAGCTGTATATTTCATATATATGTTATTTTAAAATATTTTACAAGGAAATAGTAAATGGAGAGTTACGTCTCGTGTTAAAGTATGTCCTGGGCACAGATTTTTTTTATGACAATGCATCGTTACACGTTGTATTTACAGACATTTCATGGACAGTTAGGGACAATATACAGTATGCAATGGGCATATTTAACAGTTACAGACAAGATTAAAATGTGAGACAGCTAATGTCTGGAATGTTTTATCCACATACTGTATGCTCTAGTCAAGAACAAGGTCAGAAATGCAGTGTGTTTTCTTGCAGATGTTTGGTTTTTCAATTTTGAAGAGAAACATGTGTAAAATAGGTTTTCCCATTTATTGATTAGGTTCTATGGCAACCGGTTGTGTCTGTAGATGAGGAAAAAATCTTCCCAGCAAGATTAAAACTCACAATTATACTACTGTACAGTAGAGGCAACTGTTATTCGAACAAAAACCAGTGGCAATTCCCCAAAAAACCCAGGAAACACCCAGGTACATTCTGAATACATGCCTTAAACTTTCCTTAAACTAGCCCCAGTATTTCTGCATTGATTAATGGCCTATCAGATTAACATCGGGGGTCCCTGGCAGTCCCATTCAAACTGAATTGGACTGCCAGGGATCCCTGCTTTGTTAATCCTATGGGTCGTTAGTCAATGCAGAAATGCCTTAAACGTGCCTCAAACTAGCCCAGAACATACCCAGCACATACCCAGCACATACCCAGAATGTAACCCGGCTAGTTTACGGCAAATGTTAGAATAAACGTTGCCTCTACTGTATTTCTCACAATGAAAGACACATCTGAATAGCCCATAGTTATAAGGTGATTAACGGGTTACTAGCTAGTAGTTTAATTTTTTTTCTTTTACTGTTGGTGCCACAGAAAAGGAAGAGTACCAGGAAAACGAGGTTGAACACGACCTTCATCCTGACAGGGGTTTGTACAACCTTAGCTACTATACTCTGGCTAATGGTTTATTTTGAATGGACAAATGCACAATTATCCAGATCTAGATTATAGGGATTTTGCCCATTACTGTATGTGTTGGAGGGGGGGGGGGCTGTATTGTTAGGGGAAGCCGGGGTGGGTTAGTAGGGTGCCCATTGCTTTCAATGTATGCCATCTGTGCCCCATTGATCCACAGTGACAATCAATGGATAAAATGACTACTGTATTTTGTAAAAAAATATTACTGTATTTAATTGCACTATATTATGTATTTGAATGGGCAAAAGCGCTTTTTGCCATCTTTGGCTAATAGCACTTTTTCCCATTCCTGTGTGGTGCTGTTGGTGGTAGAGTGGGTGAGTGAAGGGGGTAGGTGCCCTTGGGTGGGTGGTTAGGCCTTGCGTGAAGGATTAACCCCTTCATTTCCTTAGCAGTAGTAACCGCTAAGGTAATGAAGGTGTTAACTCCTTCAACAAACCTCCACAGAGGCCTTACCACTCACCCTTGGGCAACCACAACCTTCACCCACCACCTCTACCACCAACAACGCAGTTCATGCTATTTAACCCCTTCATTACCTTAGTGCAGTGATTCCCAACCCGGGCTCCGCAGAACCCTCGGGCTCCGCGGAGCAGTCCCAGGGGTCTCCTGCTCATCCTCTCCCAGGTTTCCATGGCTCTTCCACTCCCCCCCCCCATGGCAGGCAGTGCTAAGACTGGAGGCGGGGGCGGGCAGGAGCACTCATGAGTCTGTGCAGCCTGTCCCTGATTGGAGAAGCGGAGAGCCAATCAGAGGACAGCGGGGATGGAGCCTACACCCCGGCAGCCCAGAGAAGTCTGTGTCCTTCCAGGAAATAAGGTAAGGACACAGATGGGGGGGGGGGGGCAGGGTGAGATGGTGACAGGATGGGGGGAACCAGGGTGAGATGGTGACAGGATGGGGGGCAGGGTGAGATGGTGACAGGATGGGGGGTGCCAGGGTGAGATGGTGACAGGAAGGGGGGTGCCAGGGTGAGATGGTGACAGGATGGGGGGGCTAGGGTGAGATGGTGACAGGATGGAGGGGCAAGAGTGAGATGGTGTCAGGATGGAGGGACAGGGTGAGAGGATGGGGGGGCCAGGGTGAGAAGATGATGATGGGGGGATAAGATGATAATGGGGGGGATGAGATGGTGATGGGGCCAGCCTGGGGAGATGAGATCATGATGATGGGGGGTATTTAAAATGTATTGGGGGGTATATTTTAAATATATTGTGGAGGTGGGGGTATATTTGATATGTTTTGAGGAGATGGGAGTATATTTTAAATATATTGGGGAGGTTTGTGTGGGGGGGTATTTTATATGTATTGGGGAGGTGGGGGTATTTTTAAAATATATTTGGGGGGAGGTGGGGGTATTTTTTAAATGTATTTGGGCAGAGGTGGGGTATTTTTTAAATGTATTCAGGGGGCGTGGGGGTATTTTTAAAATGTATTTAGGGGGCGTGGGGGTATTTTTAAAATGTATTTAGGGGGCGTGGGGGTATTTTTTAAATGTATTTGGGGGGAGGTGGGGGTATTTTTAAATGTATTTGGGCAGAGGTGGGGTATTTTTTAAATGTATTCAGGGGGCGTGGGGGTATTTTTAAAATGTATTTAGGGGGCGTGGGGGTATTTTTAAAATGTATTTAGGGGGCGTGGGGGTATTTTTTAAATGTATTTGGGGAGCGAGTGGGTATTTTTTAAATGTGTTGGGGAGACGACGTGTGTGTCCAGTATTTTTGGACAAGCCACCTGGCAACCCTAGGGAGATGGGACATACAGGGTGGGGTGATGTGAGGGAGATGGGACATGCAGGGGGGGGGTGATGTGAGGGAAATGGGACATGCAGGGGGGGGTGATGTGAGGGAGATGGGACATGCAGGGGGTGGTGATGTGAGGGAGATGGGACATGCAGGGGGTGATGTGAGGGAGATGAGACATGCAGGGGGGTGATGTGAGGGAGATGGGACATGCAGGGCAGGCGGGTGATGTGAGAGGGATGGGACATGCAGGGGGGGTGATGTGAGGGAGATGGGACATGCAGGGCAGTAGGGTGATGTGAGGGCGATGGGACATGCTGGGTGGGTGATGTGAGGGAGATGGGACATGCAGGGCAGGGGGGTGATGCAAGGGTGATGGGACATGCAGGGCAGGGAAGTGATGTGAGGGAGATGGGACATGCAGGGCAGGGGGTGATGTGAGGGGGATGGGACATGCAGGGCAGGGGGGTGATGCAAGGGTGATGGGACATGCAGGGCAGGGAAGTGATGTGAGGTAGATGGGACATGCAGGGCAGGGGGGTGATGTGAGGGAGATGGGACATGCAGGGCAGGGGGGTGATGTGAGGGGGATGGTACATGCAGGGCAGGGGGGTGATGTGAGGGGGATGGGACATGCAGGGCAGGGGGGTGATGTGAGGGAGATGGTCCATGCAGGGCAGGGGGGTGATGTGAGGGAGATGGGACATGCAGGGCAGGGGGTGATGTGAGGGAGATGGGACATGCAGGGCAGGGGGGTGATGTGAGGGAGATGGGACATGCAGGGCAGGGGTTGATGTGAGGGAGATGGGACATGCAGGGCAGGGGGGTGATGTGAGGGACATGCAGGAGGGTGATGTGAGGGACATGCAATGGGGGGTGATGTGATTGAGATGCAGGGGGGTGATGTGAGGGAGATGTGGGGGGGGCGGTGATATGAGGGGTGCTGGGGGAGATATGATGATGATGATGATTTTACCCATGCCGCCCGATTAAAAAAAAATATATATATATGTATTTGGGGGTCTTTTAAAAATGTATTGGGGGGGTCTTTTAAAAAGGTATTGGGTGTCTTTTTTAAAAATGTATTGAGACGGTGGGGGTCTTTTAAAAATGTATTGCGGCGTAGGGGGTCTTTTAAAAATGTATTGGGTGGGGCGGGGTATTTTTATTATGTATTGTGGGGTGGGATTACATGTATTTAGAGGGGCGGTATTTTTTGGTATGTATTTTGTGGGGGGATTGTGTGATAGTGGGGTAATTGATGGAAGGCAGGGGCGAGTGAGAGGAGAGGGGGGAGTGAGTGAGGAAAAGAGGGAGTAAGAGTGAGATGCAGGGGAGATAAATACATGCGAGACGGGAGGGGGAGAAGATGGGTAAGACAGAGGAGAGAGAAATACATGGGTGGGAAATAGAGGTGGCTCGTGATGTGTGAAATTGACCTAAGGCTGCGCTTATAGTGCCGGCAACGCTGACGTCAGTCTACGGTTGCTAGAAAAATCAAATTGAAGTGACTTCGAACGATCGCGATCAAGCCGCCGCGCCGTCCTGTCGCTCCTACTATAAGCGTATGCGACAGCGTCAATACATTTGTTTTGACGCGACGTAGCCAGCACTATAAACGCAGCCTAATATGTGTCAGCCAGATAGGGGTTCCCCGAGATTTTTCAAAATACTTCAAGGGTTCGTCCAAACAAAAAAGGTTGGGAATCACTGCCTTAGCGATTAGCCACTAAGGTAATAAAGCTGGGCTTTAATTTAATTTTTATTAGCTAGGATTGAATCCAGGGGTCTCCAAAGCTGGAATGAATGTGGGTCAGCTCAGGAGACCCTGGATTCAATCCTATTTAGTATAGATAAAATAGACTCCATCATATGCAAATCATGATTCCAATCTAGACACCCTTTAGGTGATGATAAAAAATGCAAGTGTTTAACCCGCGAATTGCATATCGGAGCTTTATGATTAGCAGTTACTAGCAAAAAAATTGAGTTTGGGCATTTTTTCAGCTACTGCTCGGTTTGATATAGCAAGAGTGTTAATGCTTATTAAAAAGCCTTTTTCAAGCTATATTGCCATGTCATCGAAGGTTTGTGAATAGCTACACTTGGGTTTATCGCCTACTGTTTATTTTAATGTACAATATTTTATTATCAATGTATTTGTCTTGTGTATTTTTTATTTTTTTGCTGCACAAATCGGCAAAAGTGCTGGTAGACATTTGGCTACTATAATTTTTGGCCATTTGTGTGTGATGATGGGGTTAGAGGGGGTGGGGGGTAGTGGTAGTTGCCCCAGGGAGGGGAATAGGCCTCCCGGGAGGGTAGCAGGAGGGGTTATCACCTCAATTACCATAGTTGTCACAACCGCTAATGTAATTAAGGGGTTAATACATCCCACAACCCTCTCGGGAGGCCTAATGTTCCTCCCCAGAGCAACTATGGTACAAACCTTCACCCACCCCATTATTAACCGCTAAGGTAATTAAGGGGTTACTGTTTCTTAATGGTTGAAGATCAACACTTATATGTTGAAGGAGGATGCCTTCATCCTAGCAGGGGTAAGTCAAACATTTATTAATTGAACAACCCACCATGGGCAACTATCCCTTTCACCCACCCTTTCTACCAAACAAACCAGGTACCAAACAAACCAGGTTTAAACCCTTCATTACCATAGCGGCTAGCTGCTAAGGTAATAAAGCTGCTTTAATTTAATTATAATAACATATGATTGAAACAGAGGGTCTCCAGAGCTGAACCACACTAATTTCAGTCCCGGGGACCTCCTGCTTCCAGAGGTACAGTTATGTGGTGCCGGTATCTCTCTGTATGTTTAATCTCCCGTGTCACGTGACCGGGACCTGTATCTCAGGAAGCAGTGGATACCCAGACCTTAAATTAATGCGGTTCAGCTCTGGAGACCGCCTGCTTCAATAATATGTTATACAAATAATAATAAAAGAAGCGTGATCTTCTGTTAGAGATGTGCATAGAGAAAGACCACTTCTGCTTGCTCTCACTGCGCAGCTCTTCCAGACTGTTATAGCCCAGTAGGATTCACACAGCGGGAGTCCCATTCAGAAGCAGGGAGCGCTGCTGTGTTAACCCTGATGGAAAATACCACCCTGCACTGCATTTTGCTGTGAACACTCCACGTTTGGTCCGCGATTCACCAGCATATCTGCAGGGGGAAGGTTGGAGATAAAGCAGGATATAATGAAACTCGAGACCTAGTATTCAATTTCCTCTAGTCCAAGTAGGGATTGATAAGAATTGACATTTCCTAAACTATATATTCATTAGGAGATTTTTTTTATCCACAAATTTCATATCCCTAGAAGTCTTTTGTGAGTATTGTTGGTCATACTGGTTAATGTTTTCATCAATAATACATCTCAAATGCTAATAATAAATTGTTTATTGTTGGGAGGTTCAGACGTTTTCCAAGCTGCTGGTATAGAGCATCTACAGTGGTGAGGAAAAGTTTATGAACCGCAATGATAATTTTTCCATGATAACCTTTTTGAAATAAAACCAGTATTTACTTCAATATTCAATAGGGTTTATATTAACCAATTCCATGTCTTTTGAAACAAAATTATGTATGAATTAGAAAAACAACTACAGTAGTAATAAAGGGTCAAGGTATGTGAAAAAGTAAGTGAAACCCTGGTTCTATTAGCTAAATAAAAGCAGATAATTAGAATCAGGTGTTTAAATAATTAGGTAGATATTCAGGTTTGAGTTTGGGAGGCTCCATCATCTATTAAAATTAGAAACTTTCTGAGTTTGGTCTTCACCATACAGGTGTGTGGAAACACGTTATGCCACGAGCTTAATAGATTTCTGATGAGCACAAAAAAGCAGTTATTGATGCTCATCAGTCTAGAAAAGGTTACAAAACCATTTCTAAGAATTTGGGGCTCCACCAATCAACTGTCAGACAAATTGAGAAAGTTCAAGACCTCAGTCAATCTACACAGGAGAGATTGTCCTACCAAACCTCTCAAGAACAAGCCGTCAAATCCTCCAGGAAGTCACAAAGAAACATCCAAGAATTTGCAGGCCACTCTCGCCTTGGCTAATGTGAGTGTTCATGACTCAACTATCAGAAAAAGACTGAACAAGAATGATATTCATGAAAGAATAGCCAGGAGGAAACCACTGCTCTCTATAAAGAACATTGCTGCCATCGGAAGTTCACCAAAGAGCACATTTATGATGAATAAAACTTCTGGAACAATGTTCTCTGGACAGACTAGTCAAAGGTAGAACTGTTTAGCCTAATTGAAAAACTTTACATTTGGCAAAAACTAAAACTGTGTTCGAACAGAATAACCTCATCCCAACTGTCAAGCATGGTGGTGGGAGTGTGTTGGTTTGGGGCTGCTTTTCTGCATCAAGACCTGGGTTCTTGCCATCATTGAAAACCATAAAATGAATGAAGCTTAACCGAAAGTTGGTCATACAGCAATACAATGATCCTAAACATACAAGCAGATCTTCAAAAGAATGGCTGCAGAAGAAGAAATTCCACATTTTAAAATGGCCTAGTCAAAGTCCAGACTTACACCCCATCAAAATGTTGTGGCAGGACCTGAAGTGAGCTCTCCATACAAGGAAGCCCTCAATGTCACTGAGTTGAAGCAGTTCTCTAAGGTAGAATGGGACAATATTCCTCATAACTGATGTGAGAGTCTGACCAGCAGTTACAGGAAATGCTTAGTTGAAGTTATTGCTTCAAAAGGGGTACTGAATCTAAAGGTTCACACTTTTTCACACATGGATATTCAATGTTAATAATTTGGGGATAAATAAATGTTGAAAAAGTATCGTGTTTTTGTGTTATTTGTTTGATCAGACTATCTTCATCTATTATTATGACAGATTAAGTTCTAATGACATTTTAGGTTTGAAATATGTGAAATATGTCAAAATCCTAAGCGGTTCACAAACCTTTTCTTGCCACTGTAGCTATTGTAAGTATGTGATGTACCAACGTCTTTATAATCTGGTGATTTTTTCCCAGGTACAGGTTTACCCAGAATTAATGTCCATCGATCAAGAGGTAGTTTTGTACCCATAAATGTATCTGTTGATATCATATTTTTATTGAATTATTTTGTATTTTAGAGCATGACCACAATATGTGTCTAATAGATCCAATCTGGTTGCATTGTCTCCAACACTTATCCAATGAGTTGTGAACAGTATATGTTTGAGTCTTGCTGTTGTAAGATACCATCTTAATAATATTTTTTAGTTATTTTCTTTAATTGTATAACATACTTTATAGAGGATCCTTCAGCTCTAGGCCATATATGTTCCCAGTCTTCCATCTCCATGTTCGACCCCAATTCTTTTCCTATTTAATCCTATATCATAATTTAGTTTCTGCAGAGGATAGTGATAAGATATAAATAGGGTTGCCACATTTACGTTTTTATAATACAGGACGCCGAAAAAACAGTATGAATGTGTGACATTATAACAAGGGATAAATAATTTGCAAATTACATGAGCTGAATGGTATCTCCCTCTTGACCGCTATATTCTTTGGTTTGTATCATCTCTGCTCTTGGCAAGGCGGCACAAGATGTGCACTGAACTAACACATACTGTAGTGGCGGGAAAAAAAGTAATGCCTATAGGTGTGGGGGTCATGGTATTATGAGATACCAGGCAGTGTCCTAACTTTATTATGCGACTAATATAGTAAGGTGGCATCTATTGGAAAAAGTATCTACTACACTCAAGTACTGCACCGACACACTTTATTCGAGCAAATACCCGGTATGTACCTGGCAGATACCTGGAATGCGCCGCTCCTCACCTCTGACAAGCCCCGTTGCATTTGCCTTCCCAGCCTGGGTTCATGCCTGGCTGATGGGCGGCTGATCTGTTAAATGATAATGATTAGGATTTAATAGGCTGCAATGCTTCGCGTGTCTACCAGATAGCATAAATTCATGAATTGTAATGCAGTATATATATATACACTGTGCAGTATTGCAGCCAGCGGGAATAAAATGCTTAAATCCCTGCCTGGAAAATAACTCAATGCACTCGGGCAGAAAACAGTCACAAACCTCAATACACCCGGGTATACCCGAATTCGTGGGACTAGCCGAGCTCGAATAAAGTGTGTCGCCAGTGTAGAACATTTCTTAATTTTTTGTGACTGATTTCATTACAGTAATTTTAAGTACATGCATTTCATATCAAGGCACTAAAATATGGGAAAATTATGCGTCCCGACAGACCCTTCTGGGACAGCAGGACAAGTCAATGAAAAAAGGGACAATCCCATATATATGGGACATCTGGCAACCCTAGATATAAATCAAGGACATCATCACTTTTTTCACAATGCCAGTTTCACAAAAGACTTCATATGTTTACTCTGAAACTGTAAGAAGTTTTTTATTTGTGTAGCTGAGTCCCCCTCTTTCTTACCTCCGGTGAGGGGGAACTACCTGGCTGATCAGTTGTACGCCAGAGCTCCGCGCGAGTGGGGAAGGTAGCGGCGGCTGCTGCAGACTTGTTGCGTATATGCAGTTGCGATCGGAGCAGCGGCCATCTTTAAATGTCTGCAAAAGGCATTGGGAACTACAAGCTCCATAAAGCATTGTGGGAAAAGAGTGCGGCGGCCATGTTGGATTGGCTTTGCATGGACTGTAACGGGGTGATAGCCTGACGAGAAGGATAGCGCCATGCCAAGCCTCTTGGAGAAAGCCCGCCAAAATTTCGATATAAATTGCGTGCCTCGGTCCGAGACTATGGATGTAGGTATCCCATGGATGCGAAACACCTCCTTGGTGAAGATATCAGCAAGGGTGGGCGAGGAGGGAAGTCCTTTGAGTGGAACAAAGTGGGCCTGTTTTGAAAAACGGTCAACGATGACCAAAATGGTATTCATCCCTCTGGAAGGGGGTAGATCCACAATTAAATCCATTGAAATATGTGACCATGGACGTTCAGGTACTGGCAAGGGCATGAGCAAGCCTGAGGGTCTTTGATAAGAGTCTTGTTTTGTGCACATACTGGACAAGCACTAGTAAATTCATAAACCATCTGTTTGACAGAGTGGCCCCATTCTAGTATGTTTTGATGAAACCTGGGTGCGGCATAGAGAATTCCTTCCGATACCTCTAGACCACTCGGAATTTGTGTTTGAGCTTCAACGATCTTTTCGAGAATGTCAAATGAGTTGGCGGAAATTATAAACTTAGAGGGTACGATAGTTTCAGGGGTTTCTTCGGATCTTTCCTCAGGAGAAAATTGTCGGGACAAGGCATCAGCTTTTGTGTTCTTCGAACCAGGAATTTAAGACAGAGTATAATTAAATCTTGAGAAAAATAATGCCCAACGGGCTTGACGAGACCCCAGACGACGTGCATTTTCAATATAAAGAAGATTTTTATGATCAGTCAATATAGAAATAGGTGCGCGGGAACCTTCTAGGAGATGTCGCCATTCCTGTAAGGCCATCTTGATAGCCAAGAGCTCTCTATTGCAAACATCATAGTTCTTTTCAGCAGGCGAAAACTTCTTTGAAAAAAAACCGCATGGATGAAGCTTATCTTGAGGGAAGAATCTCTGGGACAGGATAGCGCCTGTACCACAATCAGACACATCAACTTCTAAAGTAAAAGGAAGACTAACATCGGGATGTCGCAGAATGGGTGCCGAGACGAAAGCTTGTTTCAGGGTTTCGAAGAACGAGACGGCCTGCGGAGGCCATACAGATGGGTCAGCTCCATTCTTGGTAAGGGCCGTAATGGGAGCCACAATGGTAGAAAAATTTCGTATTAATTTTCTATAGTAATTGGAGAAGCCCAAAAAACGCTGGATGGCTTTGAGAGAGTTGGGTAGAGGCCAATCCAAAATAGCCTTAAGTTTTTCAGGGTCCATTGAAAATCCTTTAACTGAAATTATATAGCCTAAGAAGGCAGTAGAGGTTTGATGAAAAAGACATTTCTCGAGCTTAGCGTAGAGATTATTGACACGAAGGCGAGCGAGAACGAGCCTGGTATGCTGGACATGATCTTGAAGATTTTTAGAAAAAATTAGGATATCGTCCAGATAGACGATTACGAAAGAGTTGAGAACATCACGGAAGACATCATTCATAAAATCCTGAAAAACAGCAGGAGCATTGCATAAGCCGAAGGGCATTACAAGATACTCGTAGTGGCCGCTTCTGGTATTGAAGGCAGTCTTCCATTCATCGCCTTCTCGGATGCGAACAAGATTGTAAGCTCCTCGGAGGTCTAACTTGGAAAAATGTTTTGCCCCTTGAAGCCTATCAAACAGTTCGGAGATCAGCGGAAGGGGGTATCGATTCTTGACTGTGATGAGATTGAGCCCTAGGTAATCAATGAATGGTCTCAGGGATCCGTCTTTCTTTTTGACAAAAAAGAAACCGGCACCAGCGGGGGACGAAGAATTACGAATGAATCCTTTTCCAAGGTTTTCTTTGATGTATGCTGCCATGGCTTCAGCTTCAGGAAGAGACAAGGGGTAGGACTTACATTTCGGAAGAACAGCGCCGGGAACCAGATCAATGGGGCAATCATAAGGTCTGTGAGGAGGTAGAACCTCCGATTGTGTCTTGCTAAACACGTAGATGAAATCCGCATATGCTTCAGGAACAGCGAAATCAATAGCCGGGGGCGTTTCCACTCCCGCGAGGACTGTGGTAGGAGAAATTACCGGCAATGGTGAGGCGTCTGACTCTGGCTCCCACTGAATTGTCTTGCCATCCCTCCAATCAATGCATGGGTTGTGCTGCTGTAGCCAGGGTAATCCTAGGATAACTGGAACGGCAGGAGAGTGCATCACGTCAAAGGATATGATTTCGGTATGAGTACCGGCAGAAAGGGTGAGAGGAAGAGTCTCTAACGTGATGAAGGCAGGTTGCAAAGGACGACCATCAATAGCCTCGAGGCCAATCGGCGATTTCTTAGCGATGAGCGGAATCTTGTTATGAGTAGCAAAATCTTGATCCACAAAGTTACCATCGGATCCTGAATCAAGAAAAGCGGCTGTGGTTACGAGAAAATTCTGACCTTCAAGCGAGACTGGAAGCATAATTCTCTTAGGGAGTTCCTCTTCAGAGGTAGGGTGAGAAGATATTGACCCCAAAATGAGTCCCTCTTGCCCCATTGGTCATGTTTGTTCTTTGGGCCTTAAAGGACAAAAACGTACCGTATGCTCAGGAGATCCACAGTAGTAGCAAAGGCCCTCATTCCGGCGACGAGCCCTTTCGGAAGTCCGGTCAGGGGTTCTATCGGCAGTCCTGTCGGTATTACGGAACACTTGATTGGCAATCTGCATGGGAATTCTTGACGGAAGAGCTGGTAATCCTGGGTGACTTCCGCACGCAACTACCAGATGGGAGAGACCCATGCCAAGGCGTCCCCTGTTAAAAGAGAGTAAACATAGGCTACTTTGGTGCGTTCGGTGGGGAAAAGGCTAGGAGAAATCTCAAACTGTATTTCACATTGGTTCAAAAACCCACGACAGGCTAGAGGGTCACCCGCATATGCTTTAGGCGTAGGAATCCTGAGTTCTGATGGCCGGTCGCCACCCTGCACTGCTGGAATAGGCTGTAGTGAAAGCTGGGAAAGCTGTTGTACCAGGCTTGTGACCTGATTTCCGAAAGTATCAATGCAAAGCGCAAGTCACCTGATCCTTTGGCCCACCTCAGTCAGGTCTGTTTCTGTTGGGCTCTGCATAATGTCACGCTGTGCAGCCCGCAGACTAGGCCAGTCCCCTGTTCTGAGGTGGGATGTTGAATATACACACGGGTCCGGGATGTGGTTGTAGCTTGGCCAGGCCTGGATTAAGATTTCAAATAGTCGTTGTACTTGCCGAGTTCAGGAGTATAGAGAGTTCCGTAGTTAAATCCGTTTCCGTGTCCAAGGGTCTGAGAGGTAAGAATCGTGATGGGTCAGCCGAAGTCAGGAGCCAGAGAGGTAAGTCAGACAAGCCGGTTCAAATCTGTAGGAGTAAAGACAAACAGGAGCACAACACAGTTTCCAGGCTACACAGGAAGCAAGGAGCTATGCAGAGCAAGGAAGTGAAGGCAAAGCAGGATATTTAAAGCAACAGTGACCAATCCGAACGAGGGGCATGGCGGAGGCGTGTCGAGGAGCTGCTCGTGAGTTGCTGAGAGACCAGGAAATAGCAGAGCACAGCTGAGAGTCTGTAACACCAGTGCCAGAATCCAAGATGGCGATGGCAGAGTTCAAGGTATGCACTGGGCGGCGGCATGGGTAGCGACGGGGGGCAGGGGCAGCATCCACTGCAGTACTGGTAGTGGGTAAGGAGGGGTCACACCACAAGGGACGTGGCACCCGATTCCTTACACATGCGTAGTAACCCGCATATTTCCTTTACTCATAGGGAAATGGGGCTAGATTTGCATATATTTCAAAGACTTTGTATTGGGAGCATGATATTTCTCTTTTATAATTCTGAATGTTTTTATTTTTCCACTATGGAATAAATGTTTTAATCTAATTAATCCACCCGTCTTCCAGAAATGCCAACCTACTGTATATATTGTTGGCACTTTTATGTCCCAAGTATCCCAAATATTGAATAAAAATGTCACAATACTGTAGGATTGGATTCTTTAATACATTTTTTTTTTCTTATGTAGCCACAAACACCAATCTAGGGGACATTGAGAGCAGGTATCTTTCTAAATGTCCACTCAGATTTTTACCTAATCCAACAAGTGTCAGTCAACCATCTGACAACCTAAGAGCTATATAATATTTTTCTAATCATAGAAGGCCTAATCTTCCAACCTCTGTGGATCTATATATTATTTATTTGGATATCCTAGGTTTTTAGTCAAACCAAATAAAGTTGAGAATTATGCGTTGCCATTTCATTAAATGAGCATTACTTATCTCAATGGAAGTGTTTGAAAAAGATATGAGTCTGGGTAAAAAAAAATATTTTATACACATTATTCTACCAAATGGTGTATGGTATATTTTTTCCAAACATGCAGCGCTGTTTCTATATTTTTCATTATCTGTGGGAAGTTACCTTAAAGTGTATTACATGTTCTAGTTGTATACACAACAATATATTGAATACTCTGCTCTTGAACTTGAAGGCAACGTTTATTCTAAACATTTTTTTAGAAATGTGGCAGAATATTTATCCCCATTGCTTCAGATTTAGAGGTATTTACTTTAAACGCTGTAAGATCCTTTCTGCTATTAATCATGAAACTTCCTATCTGTCACTCACCTCACTACTTCTTTACAGCGTCTGTAAACCTTTAATTAGATTTAATAGCCACAGACCCCTTTATCGGTGGTGATCATTAAGAAGATACTATACAGTAGATTATGTATTCCAGCCTTGGGATTTTGTGACACAAGTGCATAATTTTGCAATGTTCAGTTTCAAATTAAAGAGATGAGCAAAACTAGGTGTGTGAAATCAAAACCTACCAGAACTATACATTTCAAACCCAATACAAATTCAAAACCCATAACATTTTTAAACTAAAACCAAAACCTAAAGATTATTTAGAAAGTAAACAAAAATACCAGGTTATTGAGCAATAATGTTAATGCGTTTTAATACAAATAATTAACTGTCTTTTTTTTCATTTATAAAGATTGATATTTATTTTGCAATTACGGCCTTCTGGTAATGCAAATGTGTCATTGGTGTGCAAAAAGGAGGCCTTCTCAGGCTGATAAAGCTCTGTTGGGTAATTTGACTTTCTTAAAGTTTCTTCCACTGCTATATGAGGTTTCAGCATTGGGGGTAAGTGTGAATTTGTTTTCAAAAGGGAATAGTCTATGGAATTTCTGCAACATTCCTACTGATGGTTAGGCTGTGTATGGCTTTCATATTTCAGTGATTGGAAAACAATGCAGTGTACGTTGAAGATCAACATGTACTACGGGTTGAGAGCAATTTGGAATATGCGTGATTCTGTTTTTAGCTTCGAACTAGCCTCAGTGGTGAGCCATCAAGAGTGACCATTTTCACAACACTTTTGAAATCTGGCCAAAGTTGACCTGGTATGCAAATCTGTTGCACCTATTATGTGAGTGGCCTATACACATGCATGGGAAGAATAGCAGTGATACTGTGACCTACAGGTGTGTATTAGGATAAGGCACTTCTAGGAAAATATTGATAAACTTAATGTTGAGCAGGAAAGATGAAAGCTTATTAGGGGACAGCATGGAGTGTGATCTGGCATAATTGTACTTTTTCTTTAACTGCAGTGGTGTTCAAATGTCTTGACTAAAAGAGGTAGACAAAATGGAACTGATTAATTCAAAAATTTTGGTGGCTTTGATGGTATCAATTGGGAGATGTTATGTTCAGCCTTATTTGGATTGTTAAGTGTCTTTGGTATGTTTTATTTTCTTAAATATTTTATTTTGTTAGGTAACAGTACTATTACTGCCTGAATCCATGGGGACTCCTATACCCACTCGGTGGCAAAGAAAGCTACAAACAAAAGTGGGGACAAAAACACTGTCTCAATGTACAGGCCAATCTCTTTTCTCCCAATAATATCCAAAGTCATGGGAAAATGTGTTCACTTCCAATTAAGAGATTTCTATACCAAGACAAATTTCCTCCCATCTTTCGCCCCAAACACTCCACCATAACTACCCTGCTAAAAGTTTGCAATGAAATCCAGTGTGGAATGGAACTGGGACAACTTACTGGTGCAATATTCCTAGATTTTGCAAAGGCTTTTGATACTGTTGATCATGTTTTCTTGCTTAACAAACTCCAGTGCTCTGGAATAGGGAAGCTTGCTTTAAACTGGCTTCATTCCTTCCTATCAGGTAGATCCCATAATGTGTCTACCTCAGGCTCTAATTCCAACCCCTTGGATATCACCTGTGGTGTCCCGCAAGGCTCGGTTCTGGGACCCCTACTTTTCTTAGTGTTCATCAATGATCTTCCTACAGCTTGAAAGGGAGCTACACATGTATGCAGATGACACAATCTTATATGCACACAGCCCTAGCCTCTCCGACCTTGAACACATACTTCAATCTGACTTTTTGAGACTTGAAAATTGGATTTCCCAAAACAAACTGTTTTGAAACACTGACCAGACTGTAGCAATGGTATTTGGGACCAAGGCTACATTTTTAAAGCTTCCAATGACTGAGCTCCAGATCAGAACCAACGCTAATACCGCCCTAACTCCTGTTACTAGTTTTTTTTTTTTTATAACTTGAATTTTATTGGAAAAGGTATACAAAATGTACAGAACAAAATATGAGTTTAAAATGGCAGCTTGTGTACATTGGATATACATATAACAGTGCAGATCATTCAGGTCATTTGTGTAGATGATGTAATCATATGGCTTTTCGGTCCCTACTCGGCCACATGGTGTATGAATAAATCATATAGTAAGAGCAATAATAAAAATAATAACAAGGTTTAAGTTACAGTGGAAATGTGTATATATATATATACATATACATATATATAAAATAGAATGCGTAAATAATAATAAAAAAAAAAAAAAAAAAAAAAAATAAAAAAAAAGACTTGGGGGGGGGGGAAGGGAAGGAGGGTGTGGGAAGGGGGGAGGTTGTGGAGGAAAGGAGGAGAAAGGGAAGGTAATCTAGTTCTTGGGCTGATCTTGCGGGCATATAGGGCGTCTAGTCCCTGTTTGGTAGATGTGTGTCCGTTTGTCTATGATGACTCCCCCAGAGGAGAACGCATCTGTTGATATTAATGCCAAATTGTGGTACTCTCAATCCCCGGGATATCTGTCTGTGCCAGCCAAGGCGTCCAGACTTTTAGAAAATTGTCGCCAGTGTCGTTAACTAAACTGGTTAACTTTTCCATCTGGCAGATGAACCAAATGCGATTTCGAATCTTTGGGATGTTTGGTATATCGGGGCGTTTCCACAGTGCTGCGATCTCACATCTCGTTGCGAGTGCAAAATGTGCTATTAGCTTGGAATTTGCTTTTGATAGGCCCGGCATTGGTCTGTTTAGCAAGAACAGCCACGGGTCAGGGGGAATTGTGAGGTCAAAAACCCTCTGGATCCAATTTCTGATCTCTTCCCAGATCGGGAGTATTTTTGGGCAAGACCACAGCATGTGTAACAAATCTGCTGATCCGCCACACCGCTTGGGGCATAGTGGGGAGGATCCCTGTATGTATTTAGATAAATTCAGAGGGGTGAGGTACCACCTCATGAGGACCTTATATGCGTTCTCCTTTAGAGTGGTACATATGGAGCTTTTGGCGGAGGCCAAGTATATGGCGTTCCATTCCTCCTCCTCTAGGGTTTCCCCTAGGTCTGTTTCCCATTTAGTCCTATATGTGGGGATTTGTTGTTCAGGGTCTGCAGAACCGATTACCTCCCCGTAAATCGTCGATATAAGTCCCTTTGTGTCAGAGTTAGCCCGACAGAGCTTTTCGAATTTTGTCAGAGGGGGGTATGGGGCGTGTTTGTTGTAAAATGCTCTGACCTGGAGGTATTTAAAGAATTCAGAGTGAGGTATTTCGTTTTCTAATCTTAACTGATCAAAGGTCTTAAATTTCTGGTTGTCTCCTTCCAGGTCTTTTATTCGTGAATAGCCTTTTTGTTTCCAGATCGGGATATTAGACCCCACCATGCCGGGTGCGAACGCTGGGTTATTCCAAATGGGGGACATCATCGAGTGTTTTGATGTCAGGGAATTCTTAAATTTGGTCGTCTCCCAGATCGATAAAGAGTTGGTCATTGAGGTGAGCGGCATCTCTCTGCGATTAAATGCTGTTTTTGGTAACCAAATCAGGCCACTAAGCTCCTTTGGGGAGCAAGCGGCGTTTTCTAGATCTACCCACCGTTTCAATTGGGGGTTAGAGTGCCATTGAACAATTTGGCTTAATTGGGCCGCTTTATAGTATGTTAATAGACAGGGTACCGCCAGACCACCAGCAGCAACAGGTCTTTTCATATTGGAGCGATTGACTCTCGATTTTTTCCTACCCCAGATAAATTTATAGATTTCTGTTTGGAGCGAGAGTATATCTGTTATTTTAAGTGGCACAGGAAGTGTCTGAAAGAGGTATAGGATACGTGGCAGTAGGTTCATCTTGACACTATGTATCCTACCGATCCATGATATCCTCTTGGAGGACCATCTATATAGATCTTTTTTAAGAGTCCGAATTAGTTGGGGATAATTTGCGCTATAGATGAGGTTGGCCTCTCTGGTGATGTGGATTCCTAAGTACTTTATGTGTCTCTGTTGCCAGTTGAACTGGAAGTTTAATCTCAACAGCTTTTCTGTGTGACTGGGGAGGTTAATGTTGAGTGCTTCCGATTTGGATTGGTTAATTTTAAATCCAGATATCTTTGAAAATCTGCTCAAGAGGTCAAATAGGTTGGGTAATGTGGTAAGGGGTTTTGTTAAGATTAATAGGATATCGTCTGCATACAGGGCCGCTTTGTGTGATTGTGAGTAAGCGTTTAACCCTGTGATATCCGGGTTAGCTCGTATTCTAGCAGCTAATGGTTCGATACAAAGGGCGAATAGAAGGGGAGATAGCGGGCATCCTTGACGAGTGCCACTTTTGATTTGGAATGAGGATGAAGGGAAGCCCTGATGTATCACCCTAGCTGTCGGGTTTGAGTATAACGACATAATCGCCCTACTCATCTGATCCCCGAAGCCAAATGCTGCGAGCGTTTCTTGTAAATATGGCCAGTCTATCCTATCGAATGCTTTTTCAGCGTCCAGACTTAACAACATGCTTTGGGTGTTATTTTTGTTAGCCAATTCTATCAGATCAATAATACGTCGGGTGTTGTCCGCTGCTTGTCTCCCTGCGATAAACCCGACCTGATCTGGATGTATAAGTCTGGGTAGGATAAGACACAATCTATTGGCCAGTAATTTAGCATACAACTTAATATCTGTGTTGATTAGGGAGATCGGTCTGTAACTTTTGCAGTCCAGCGGGTCTTTACCAGGTTTGTGTATTAGTGATATGGACGCTCGCAGCATATCCCCGGGGATGGGAGCTCCTGCTAAGATTGCATTAAACATGTGGAGCAACCTTGGGGCTAAATATTTTACATATTTCTTATAATAGAGCCCCGAGAAACCATCCGGGCCAGGAGCCTTTGATGGTTTAAGTTCTTTAATAGCCTGGGATACTTCTTCCAATGTGAAGTCAGCGCCCAGGGCCTGTCGGTCGCACTCTGTCAATCTACCCAGGTTCGAGTTAGCTAAGAAATCTCTTAAGGCTGTGCTCGTTTTTTGATTATGTGCCACTTTTTTCCCGTCATATAGAGACCTATAGAATTCTCCAAATTCTTCTACTATTTTCTGTGGGTTGGCCGTACAAACATCAGATTTTAAGCGTATAGCTTGGATGTTAAACTTAGATTGCCTGTCTTTCAATGCTCGGGCTAGCATCGTATCCGGTCTATTGGCCTTCTCAAAAAACTTCCTCTTAGACCAACTCAATGAATTATCGGCCTTGGAGGTTAATAGCATATTTAATTCAATCTTGGTGTCTTTGATTGCCTGTAAAAGTTGTATATCGGAGTTAGCTTTGTGTTTGGATGCTAGGGTGTGTAGTTTGTCTTGTAGAGCAGTGATTCTGGCTTCTCTTTCCCTTTTCCGCCTGGCTGTGATGCCAATTATGACACCACGTAGTGTAGCTTTGTGAGCCTCCCACAGCACCAGGTGAGATTCCACAGAGCCCGTGATTATATTGAAGAACTGCTCTATTTCATTCCCAATCATCTCGTAGGTTTCAGGGATCTTAAGGACTGCCTCATTAAGTTTCCAGTTCGCCCCCGGCCGGCTCAGCCGGATATCTTTGCACCTTAGCTCAATTGGTGCGTGGTCCGACCATGAAATATCATGGATCGCCGTATGGGAGACCATCGGAACCATTCGACATGAAACAAGGAAGTAATCGATTCTGCTGTATGTGTGGTGTGGGTGGGAGAAGAACGTATAGTCCCTGTCCATTGGATGCATCTCCCGCCAAATATCCGCCAAGTGGTTGTTCTTACAACCTTGGAACAGAGATGCCCTTGTTTTCTTATTAGCTGTCTCCCCTCCTCCTGATCTATCTAGGCTCGGATGTAATGTCATATTGAAGTCTCCCGCCAGTATAACACATCCCTTAGCTATTACCTGCAGGGTTTGGAAGAATTTACTGAAGAACGTTGCGTCCTGTATGCATGGGGCATATATGGTGGCTATTGTAATCCATTGTTCGTGTATTGTTCCGACTAAAATGAGGAATCTTCCGTCCCTATCTTTTTTAACTGTCTGAGCCACAAATGGTGTATTATTATTGAAAAGGATTGCAACTCCTCGTTTCTTCACTGGGGCTGAGGATGTATAGAAATGTGAAAAACCCTTATCTAGAAATTTGGGTGTGTTCGTGCTGCTAAAGTGTGTTTCTTGTAATAACAGTATGTCTGCTTTTTTCCTCTTGTAGTCAGAGAAAGCTATCCGTCTTTTGACCGGACTGTTAAAGCCTTTTACATTGTGCGAGAGTAGTGTCAATGCCATATTACATACCCTGACCATTGTCTCGCTGTGATATATATATGTACTCACCCATCCTGGTGTGTCTAGGGGTTTGCGGTTGTGCATCTGCCTCCATGTTGCCTCTAGTGGGATTCTTACCTCGCTCGTAGATAGTCTCTCGTCTCCTGGGGGGGGGGGTGGGGGGTGGGGAGAGGGGTGAGGAGGGGGTGGGATTACTAAACAGGGAAAGTCACACGAGGAGTAGAAAAACAAAAAAAACAAAGTAAAACAAAGGAAAAAAAGAGTACAATGTAAAAAAACGAGTAGAACAAGAGCTCGCCTCGGGAGCCCCCGAGTTCGGCTCTTGTGCCCAGAGGGTAGGTCAGTTAGCTCCCCAGGTACCTGGGGTCGGTTCCCTTTAGTAGGGACTGACCTCCCTGGGACTTGTGTACAGCTCCAGGACGTTGGGAGCTGCACAATAGTACGCATGTCCGGCGCTAGTGGGAGCCCCCACCGGCACACCGCTATATAGAGATCTAGTATAATCCGCGTACATAACATATTTTACATATTTTACAGCTTACGCTGTTAAAGGTAACTTCTTATTATAAACCAGCTTTCCCCGTACTTTAGTGCGAAAGCCCAAACATAAACATTAACTCTCTTACATAAAATAATAACAGTGGATTTAATAATGTTAACTATAATGGAACTGGGCGTACCCACATGTTCTTGCGAACCTGTCGTGTCCTAACTGATGATGTGCATATCCAGCCCCTCAAGTCTTAAGTGTCCTGCGTTCTCTGTTCTCCCCTCTCCCCATCCTCTCTTCTCCTTTCTCAGATCTCCTCTTCTTTCCCTTCCCTCTCCTCTTCCTTTTTTCTTCTCTCGTTCCCCTCTTTCCTACTTCAACTCCCCCCCTCTCTCTCCTCCATCTCCTTACCTCTCTTTACTCCCTCTTTGTTCCCCTTAATTCCCCTCCTGCTCTACTCACTTGTTCCCTCTGTACTCCTCTCTGTCTCTCTTATTCTTTGCTCTCTGCTTATCTTCAACTGATATTCCCCACATTCCTTCCACCTCCCTCTCTCTTTCTCCTTCTCCATCCCTCTCCCTCTCCCTCCCTTTCCCCCCTCTCTCCCTCCCTCTCTCTCCCCTCCCTCCCTCTCTCCCTCCCTCCCTCTCTCCCTCCCTCCCTCTAGACCTGCATAAGCTTTAATAGAGTGTTAAGTCATTGGTGGTTTAGTGTAATGTGAACTGTATGCGGGGCACGACCGCTGCGGGAGGGGACTCTTCCTCCCTTCGGACCAGGTAAGGACGCCCATGCTGAGGAACCTCTGGGTGACCAGTTCTTGTTCGGGCTGGCGTCGCGGTGGTCAGCTATGGCGGGGGCCTGACTGATGCACTGACGTATTGGGCCGTGCGCTTCTTGATCCGCGATTCGCCGCGATCTCGCGATGACATGACGTCACCGGACATCGTCACCTCGAGAAGGCGCGAACCCCGGCAGTGTTCCCGCCACCCTCAGGAGAGAAGGAGCTAAAGAAAATGGCCGCTCCGCCAATGTCGCAGTCGGATCTGCTCCGGGGATCGTCTCCGTCTCGTCCGAAGAAGGTGAGTCACCGGCCTTGGGGAGAGCTGGAAAGCATAGCAATGTCTGTGGATTTCGGCTAAAAGGTTGCTGGGTCTGGACACCAACACAGGAATTCTCCGTATTAGGCAGAGTGTTTTAAGCAGAATCCCTGCTAGAGCCCGACGCTACTGGGGAGTTTTCCGTAGCTCCAGCTCGCTCGCCAGAGGGCACAGGAGCGGGTGAGGAGCGTGGGGCCCTTTGCGGAGGACTTGAGGATACCTCTTTGACCCCCACTTTACTGAGGAACCCCGCTCCCTCCTCTGGCGTCCTCAGTGTGTGGGCCACCCCATTCCGTAGGACCATGATGGCACAGGGGAATAGCCACCTGTAACGGACATTGTGGTCCCGCAGTGTTCTTGTGATGTGAGCAAAGGACCGTCTTCGCATTAGGGTGGCTGGGGCCAAGTCCTGATATACTTGGAAGGTGATGTTGTCGAATTCAAGAGTTTTAGTGTCCCTGGCAATCCTACATATTTCCTCCTTTAGTCGGTAGTAATGCAGGCGGATCACGATATCCCTGGGGGGATTACCTTTCTGTGGTCTCCCCCTGAGAGCTCTGTGGCACCTGTCCATTGTCAGCTCTCTATCTGATTTTTCAGGGAATAGGTGCTCCAGCCATTTTGAAGCAAATTCTTCTGGGTCGGTAACCTCTTCTGGGACCCCCCTCACTCGGATATTGCTGCGCCTATCGCGATTTTCAGTGTCCTCAGCCTTCTCTTCCAGGGCTCTGACCTTCTCCCGTAGGCTAATCACATCGTTTTGTGTGAGGGTTAGGGCGGTTGCTGTATCCTCCGTCTTGTTCTCAATGGAGGCAGTGCGTTCCCCCAGGGCGTCTAAGTCTTTCCTCATTGCCCACAGTTCGGTTTGGAAGAACTGCTTCATCTCAGAACAGAATGCTTTAAGGTCTTTCCTCCTGACTATGTCCTCGTCCCCTGCTTCATCTGTGAGGGGGTCCGCATCCGCGTCCATGATAGTAGGCCGCTTTGGGCTCGTAGGTTTGTCTAAGGGGGGGTCTGATTTCTTGCGGAAATAAGTGGACACCTGCTGGCTTTTGGTCCGTGATGTACGGCCTGAAGCCATCTCTGGATGTTTAGGGGAGAGATGCGGTGTTTAAAGATAGTGAAGTCACGTAGCTGTTGTGGATTATTTATTTAATTGCGCCGGTGGAAGCGGAGCTCTGAGTTCAAGCGTCCATTCTTCCCGCCGCCGCGCATGCGCCTCCTGTTACTAGTTTTTAAATAATTGGGCATATGGTTTTACTCCCATTTAACATTTGGGATGGACATTGATACCTTGATATCAAAAACCTATGCCAAACTATACAAAGTATATGGCTCAGCACCCCAAACCCACCTTAGCAAATTGATACCTCTACAATTCAATATGCCGTTTTGTTCTCCAATGCCACTACAACACACATCACTCCGAAATACTCAAAGAACTAGATTGGTCATCACTTGAGTCTAGGCAGAATGTTCATCTCTCCTGTCGCCTTCAAATACTTTCTGGGCAAGATACTCATCTACCTGAACATGCTCCTCACCCCTACCCGCACTTATCATCTGAGATCTGACACCAAAAGACTGTTCATGGTCCCAAGGTTCAGCAAAATATCTGGCTGCTCCTCCTTCTCCTACTGTGCACCCCAAGACTGGAACAATCTATCGGAGACTTTCACAGCCACCACCAGTCTAAGTTCGTTCAAAACTAAAGCGGTCTCACATTTTAATCTGGTCTGTAACTGTTAAATACGCTTATAATATATATTATCTCTAACTGTGTATGCGTCTTGTATATAATGTATACCCTGTTCACTTATGTAACTATGTATTGTAACCATGTATTATTTGTCATCTTAAATCTATGCCCAGGACATACTTGAGAAAGAGATGTAACTCTCAATGTATTACTTCCTGGTAAAACACTTTATAAGTAATATGGGGAGCAACCTGGCATGCAAGTGGATCAATGTAGGATGTCCTGGGCAAGATAATGCTATTGCTGAAGCAGTTGTTACTTGAGTTTCAAAGATGAAACGCTTCTTAAGGCAACCGCCAGAAAACAACCTTTCATACAGAATTTACCATTTCATTGGCTTCATTAAACACATACTGTATAACACACAGGGTGTTTGTTTTGTAGACCATCAAGCTTAGATTATGAATTTAATGTTTTCCTATGGACTCTGTGTAAGGATGGAGCACGTTGGTGGGGTGCCCATGATTGTATAGTTAATAAATTGTTATGTTTGCATACATTTTATAATAAAGCTGTGACCAGTTTAAACCCATTCAGATGTCTGGTGAAGTTATGTATAGTACAATACCTGGGGTTATTCTATATATATATTTTAAAATTATGAAGATGTACACTATGCAATTTAACAAAACTTAACTGATGCAATAGATTTGCAAGAACCAGCATCAGGTTTATCAGAGAACCAGTGTTAACAAAAGGTTTTGGTCATTTTGGTTATCGGTCAATTCCTCTCAGGTAGCGGAACATAGGCCATGTGATATCTATAATAGTGACCGCATAGCCATGCAGTCAGAAAGTACATTGTACCCTAGTGGAGTGGATATCCCAATACACAAGGAGGGGAGTTTCTGCTGGCCACATGTTTTTTTACCCCTTTTTATTAATTTGCTGTTAAGAAATATTATCCCAGATCACAAATCACATTTTTTTCTGAAAAGAATTTGATCTAAAGGTATCATAATATTATGGGTTAAATACATTGGGCAAAAGGCTGCAAAGTTTTAAACATTTGTCATTATTTGTAGCTTTGTAAACCACTTGATTATGTATTTGTACATAGTCTATGTGCCTATGGTCAGTTAAATTGAAAATAAAATCTATTTAGGAAAAAATCTCTAAACAGTTATGCGGTAAATTGCATAAGTGAATAAATCAAGTAGTTTAAACTTTTACATCCAAACTCTGAAAGCATGCATATGCCTATCCAATCTAAGATATAATAGGAAATCCATTAGCAAGTGAGATAAATTTAATCTGTGAAAATACATGTTTCGCCTCTGAATTAACTTAGTGAGGTAAAGGTTTTTTATACTTGTATGGCATGGTAAATTTGTCTTTAATTTAAGATGTAGATTTCATTACACTGAACCTTCTGACATTAACGCTGAGCGTCCTTTTAATGCTTCACTTTAATTGCTTTTCTCATTATTTTGCAATCTTTTGGCCTGATGTATCCCTGGGGACTTGACAACACACATCTTCTCTCAATAAAAAAAAATGCCTTGATTGTGATAAATTGTTAGGGACTGTGAATAAACACTAGTTAAATTACAGTATCTAAAATAGCTAATAAGGGAACAATTTATGATGTGAAATTTAAAGGAATCCTTAATTGCACTTCAGTTTGCTGTGAGGATGCTCCTTCTATAACATTAACAGCTATTTTGTTTTGTGAGTTGGATACTTGCCAAGGTTTGAGAGCTAATTGGAATTAGAATAACATTTCTCA
This sequence comes from Ascaphus truei, assembly GCF_040206685.1. Classification (NCBI taxonomy): domain Eukaryota; kingdom Metazoa; phylum Chordata; class Amphibia; order Anura; family Ascaphidae; genus Ascaphus; species Ascaphus truei. The sequence continues at coordinate 178,116,597 of NC_134483.1, forward strand.
CGGGCCATTCATTTGCTCTGGCTGAGTACAAATTACTATGCAAGGGAGGCTGAGGGTTCCTAATGATACAGGATAATGATGTTTTATTCAGATTTTAACGAGGTGTAATTATTCTGGTTGAGAGAGAAAAAGATTAAGAGGGTGCAACAATTACCAATTTTTACAACTGATTAAGCGCAAGCCATTACTTGTTCTTGGTCAAATGGGCATTATAATGACTATTACAATTTTCAGCTATTTTTTATGCAAATTGCATTAGCTTGTAAAACCTTGCCAACTATGCCATATAAATGATGTGCATGAATAAGTCACAGCAATAAAGGCAGTAAAATTACTTCAATAGTATGCACGTGTAAATTTTGAGTGGTGATAGGTATTTGTTTCCAAAATTTTCATCAGGTATTTGGCTCTTGGTGATTAGGCATCTGCATGTACCATACAGCAAATCTCTACTAGGAAATCTCAAGAATAACTAGCCTGAAGTCAGTAAGATAAACAGATGTTCACTTCTGCATAAGTGATCCATTTAATCATGTCAGCCTGGTACAATATTATGCTTTTATGGTGTCCTACTGTAGCTATTGTATAATACCAATGATACCACAGCTCCTATTACTCTGTATGTACAATGTTATATCCAACATACTATTTTTTTTACACTGCCTTTTCTTTCCTGTAAAGCATACTGGGAACACATTCTATTGATGGACAATAGTAATAAAAAATAGAAATGATCAGATACAGATATACAGAAGGGATAGCTGCAGCATAATCTCTCTAAACACTTCAAATTATTTCACAATCAAAATCCAATGGGGATAATCTTTGTAGGAATAGAAAAACTTTCCACTAACTGGAGAGGAGGTGACACAATCATTGAGATTTCTAGATTGGAAACAAGGTGGATACACACCATGAAAACCCTTATTCCACATGATCTTAATGTGGAAATAGATCTGGGGGCCTTTCTCATTGATTTGTGTGACTCCAATAGTCTTCTATATCAGTGCAATCACTCCTAACAATTGTATTGCTCATTACATTTAATATTCACACCACATATATTTCCCATAATATGTTTCCCATCTAATAAGCTCCTTTTTCCTATTCGATCTGAACAATTCTATGGGGCCTATGCTGTAAGCGGCGATAAGCCCTATCTCGCCAGCTTCTCGCCAAAAATGCCTAATGCTATTCAGTAAGCCCCGAGAAGCTGGCGAGAATAGGAAAACTCGCTGGTTTTATTTGTCGGGGAAAAAAAATCTGCTGACCGCTTGGGAAAAGGCCCCTTCTCGCCGCTCATCGCCAACTTTTCCAACTCGCTATATTCTAGAATGGCGAATTTCTCTCCAAATGGCCACGGCAAAAAAGTTGGCAAGAAGCTGGGGATGAGCGGCGAGAGGGGACTTAGAAAAATCAGGCCTTTCTCCTGCCTCGGATTGATGCTGGGGTCTCCGGAGCTGATATCCATTAATACCATGAATCCGATGCAGGAAAAATGCATTTACAGCCCACTTAATTACCTTAGCGGCTAACCACTAAGGTAATGAAGAGGTTAACCACCCATTCCAGGCTTATTGTGGGTAGCGGGGGTGGATGAAGGGGGTATTTAGCCCTTGGTGGCATACATTCTTGGGGCTAAAACCCACTTCACCCACCCCGCTACCCTCAATAAGAAATAATACACATAACAGCCCCACTACACACCTCCTAGGCCCCCAATAAACATTACAATATTTAATAAACATTAATACACAACCAACCCCTCCCCCCACATACTGTAAACCATTATTTATTAATTTACATTTAAATCCAGAGACATAACATAAAACACAGACAAAGCTCAGTGCACATCCAGAAAAACTTATGTACAGTACAGTGCCTAAATATACATGTATAAATAACTAATAAATAAAATGGTCTTTTAGTTTAACATGTTGGCCAAATTGTTGTAAGCCCTTGTGCACTGAGCTTTGTCTGTGTTTTTTTTGTTATGTGACAAAAAAAGGGAAAAGGGGGGGGAGAGTGAAGGATGGACTGGGCGCTTCCCAAGTGGTAATAATTAAATAGTGTTATAAGTGAAACACATAAAGTGTGGCATACACTAATAAACCTTACACCAAACAGTGAATAAATAATAAAAAGTGTATAAAGCAGCTCAACTTCCTCTGGTGGGACAGATCCAAATCCCAGGATATGGAGTTTTCTTTGCTTGGAGGTGAGGAGGAGCGCAAGATGATTCAGTGGTATATGCAAAAGAAAATAAACATATATAGTGCAGACTGTATTCACTGGTATTGTTCCCTGTAGTCTGTAAGAATAGAACTCACAAAAAAACGTTGTATAATATCACATGTCAGAGATCCATCTCTCTCTGACTGGAGCACTTTCAGCCGCAAATGCCAGGATATCCCTCAATAGGTGAGTATGGTATATATGTAAAGAAAAACCACAATAGTGCATACTATTCGAACCAAGTATATTAAAAGATCATCACGAGTAATATAAACTCACATTTTCCATAAATAATCAGGTAGGGGAGAGAACCGCCGATAGATCTGGAGGACCATTGCAAGCAGCTTTCCAGCGTCTCACTTGCTCCTCACTGCGGGCTTCCGCATGCGTCACTGCTGTCGCGTCACTTCCGCTATCGCGTCACAGCTGAGGGCGGAAGTTCAATCTGTGTCTGGTACCAGCTCTGATCTTGCCAGTCCCTCCGATCGTAGGTTAACTGCTTCAACTCTACGCGTTTCGCTAATTGCTTCGTCAGGAGTTGTAATCTTATGTAATTTTATGTTATGTCTCTGGTTTTAAATATATATATTGCCATGCGCAGTAGCACTCCTCTGTGAAACTTATATGCTTATATATATGTTGTGGGTATTTTGGGGGTTCAATATGAGCTTGTAGGTGTTCTATATGTTTTATTATTTTACATACAGGATGAATACCCCAGGCCGGCGAAGTTCCCCGGTGGTCCCGACGGAGAATACCCATTTAGGTTGAAACATGTCTGTGAATAGTTTCTCTGGCTTTGCATCTGATTCCCATGCTGTGCATTTAAAGCTGTGTTAACAGCGAGCATTAGCTTATATGGGCTCCATGTAACAATGCTATTTCAGGCAAAAGGTGACACGGTGTGCTCATTTGCATGTCATTTCCTAGAATCCCTTGCTGCAGTGGAAACACTGTATGCTGGGTGATAATGGTGAAAGGCAGGGTTGCAGACCTGCCTAAGATATGTGAATGTGCCACAAGTGATCTTTTTATTTGCTATATGCAGTACTGTAGAGGTTTCTTGTTGCCTTTTTCACCCACCAGATAAAAGCGCCCAATCCTAGTGTGATATCCGAGTATAAAGGTTTAATAATGTGGACTTTAACAATTAAAAAAATGTTTATTGTGTATTGTGTGCATGTATTCCCTTTTATAGCCAATAGTATTTAGTCCAACTCACCACCAAAGAATCACACTTATGTATTATCACCTTATTGATTTAGTATAGTTTGGTTATCTGTGTTCTTGTCTAATTCATCACCACATATTGAATTCATGGCTAGATTGATTTGACATGTTACAAAACTCCCAAGGCACAGATAGATAGATAGATAGATAGATAGATAGATAGATAGATAGAGAGATAGAGAGATAGAGAGATAGAGAGATAGAGAGATAGAGAGATAGAGAGATAGAGAGATAGAGAGATAGAGAGATAGAGAGATAGAGAGATAGAGAGATAGAGAGATAGAGAGATAGAGAGATATAGAGATAGAGATAGAGATAGAGATAGATAGATAGATAGATAGATAGATAGATAGATAGATAGATAGATAGATATATATCTCGTTAAGTTATGGTGGGTTAAGAAAGGGACGAAAACGCTCCACAGTAAAGCATATAGCAAATGGAAATATTACTGTATACTCATTTGCATGTCTTAGACAGGTCTACAACCCTGCCTTTCACCACTATCAACAGCACACAGTGCTTCCACTGCAGCAAGGGATTCTGGGAAAGACATGCAATGAGCACACATTGCCACCTTTTGCTTCAAAACCATATACCATGGTCCCCTGTAAGCTTATGCTTGCTGCATTTTACAGCTTTGAGCACAGCCTGGGTTAAGATGCATACATAGTAATCCCACCCACAGACAGCCGTTTCGACCTTAATGGGCCTCATCAGTGTGGGGTTGGTTATACTGGCTTTGCAAAATGAAGTTTAGGATAGGTTTCACCACACTTAGTTAAGTTATGGTGGGTAAAAAAAAGTGACAAAACCCTCCACAGTAAAGCATATAGCAAATAGAAATTTTACTGTATACTCATTTGCATGTCTTAGACAGGTCTGCAACCCTTTGTGTGCACAAATTATTTAATACGCAAAATGTAACGTGTAATAGACAGCTGTTACAATACAAAAACACATATGATGTGTGTTTATATGCAACTGAAATGTTTTCTTAAACATGTACATATATAAGTAACATTACATATCTACTTCTTTGACAGATGTTGACATCTCCATTCCACAAACAGAAGATCATGTGAATGGAAGTATCCAAACACAGAACAACTTACACCTTTTAGATACTGACCACATGATGAAAACATGAATTTGACCGTTTGATACATAACATTGTCACTCCTGCTATGAGACACAGTAAACTGTACAGGATAACTTTGTTACATGTAAAAGACAATCATATATTCTCTAATGTCTACTTTTTTTAATTCAAACTATTAACGTAATTTATAAATAATTAGAATAGATACAAATTACTTTGAGAACATGATAATAAACTTTTTAATTATAAACATTGTGTCTGTGCACCATTTTACGGATAGCTCCTGTTCATGCCCCTTTACACGAGTCATATAAATACTAGAAATAATGTTTTACTACGTTGTGCGAAGGACTACACATTCTGTTATCATAGAACTTTCATGTATTCATGAAACTTCTACTTGAGTAATTGTATGAAGCTTTCACATGAAATATGACTATTGCAGTGGTTCAAGTTGTCATAAAACAAATGTCACTGTATTAGGGACACATACCAGGTTACTTATACAAGATATCCCCATGTCAGCAGCTCATACTCCTGCAGGCATATTAAAAGAATATATGTTGTAATTGTTCATTAAGTGTCAATTATACAATTAAGTAAGGAATGTGAACAATAATAATGAACGCAATATTTGCTATCACAACTCCTCAAAACTAATTGCAATGAAGTTTTTAATGGTTATAATGAAGTGTAAAGGTGATAAAAACATTGCATAACATTCTCTGCATATTCATCACAACAGCAATATCTCTTATCTTAATGCACAACATTCAGCATTGTATGATGCACACATTGTAGAGGGGGGGGCATGATTTAGAGAAGGACAAATGTGTTAAACACTCACATACCATTGTCAGATGAACTTGTGACCATTCAGTAGAAAATGTGCATTCGACTTGAGAGAGAGCAGGATCCTATGATTAGATACACACAATGAAATGTGATACACATCACAAGATGAGTATAGATGATCTCATATGTAAGTGAAAATCCTACATGTGAAATATTTTTTGATTACATACCGGCTGGTCTCCACCTCACTGGCTGTATGCTCCCTAACCCCTGCAGGAGGCACAGGAGGATCCTCCTCTAGATCCTCCCGAATGTTGCCTTGAAGATTGTGACATAGTGTAATGTCGTGCAGAATGCAACAACATATCACAATGTCAGCAACCTTCTGTGGTGAATACTGTAGGGCCCCACCAGATCTATCAAGACATCTGAACCGACTTTTCAACAGTCCAAATGAGCTCTCAATCACAGAGGGGGTAGATACGTGGGCCGCATTATAACATTCGTCTGCAGGGGTTTGAGTATTACCCAGTGGGGTCAGGAGCCAGGGCCGGCTTCCATATCCCGAGTCGCCTATAAGACAGTTAAAACACATGAATGGTTATATAATATGGAACAAATATTCAAAACATTGCCTATTGTCATATCCTAGTACATGAAAGTGAGTGAACAATGTGCCACATATGACATTATAATCCAATTTTCATAAATTATTAGCTTTGACATAGTGTCATGAGGACATCCGTTGAACATTATAAACATGACAACTCTGATGGCTATAGTATTAATAGTGCAATATGGAAGCAATGACTGTGTTTTGGCCACTAATTCCCTATTGTTGTGTGATTAATAATTGAAGACAATTTAAAGCTTCCCGCTTTATCTCTCAATGCTCTAAGGTGGTATACATCATATCATTACTGACGGATGATGCTATGGCATGGGCCTCACCCATCTGGGAACAGAGGCTGGACCTTACCTGCAACATCAACCGCTTTACCAAGGAATTCCGGAGAGATTTCGATACCCCAGAATGTAAGATAACCGCTGCCTCATCTCTCTTAAATATTTCTCAGGGTAACCGTTCTGTGGCCATAGACGGATGTTCTTTACAACCCGCCTTTATATCCCTGCAAACCATACCTATTTCATTACAGGTCGGCGAAAACCATTCAGAGAAGATTGAACTGGACGCCATTCATACGCCATCAGTCGACATCATCCTGGGCCTTCCTTGGCTTCAGTTACACAATCCTCGCATTGACTGGACGGAGTCGCTGCCTCTCCAGTGGAGCCTTCATTGCCAAGATAATTGTTTGATCTATTCCAAAGGTCTAGCTGGGGTATACCCACCAGAACATGTTAAATCACAGCTACCGTATATCTACAAAGAATTTCGATACGTCTTTGACAAAACCAAAGCTAAAGAACTTCCACTTGATCGGTTTTTCGACTGTCCCATTGATCTCCTGCCATGTGCCATCCCTCCGCGAGGGTGCAGCAGTTCAAAGTGAATAGAACACTGACTGAAAAATACTTGACAGCCCAAGAGGTTACCCCCATAACGGTTGGGGGTAGGTATTTGTGGCTCCGAAGCTAGGTTTGATGAAACGGGTATTGGAGAGGAAGCCGCTGGTGTGGCTGTGTGAGGGGGATCTGGTCACTAATGTTTTGCACTGAGTGTTGGAGCAATTCCTTTCGCTTGTCATTTTGAGCCATGTATTTCTCCACTTTGTTGAACATACTGGCGTATGCATTCAATAGTCGTCCAACCTAAGCGGGGTCCATGTTTGTTTGGCTGAGCATACTGTCACGTGTGCTCACAACAAACAGGACAAGACCATGGGGCTGAGGTGGGAATGGATATCCACCGACCTACAACCACGAGACCGAGTCTGGATTGCAGAGTCAGGGTTGTGTAGCTGGGTCAGGGTAGGAGAGTTCAGGTAGGTCAAGGTACTAGCCGTAGTCAGGGGTTTAGAGAGTGGAGAGTAATCGTAATCCATAGCACCAAAGGAGGAAAGGGAAAACCCCATAATAACTACTGGCAAACCTGTGAACACCAGGTTTTACTGCCAGCGCATTGGGTAGATTTAGTAGCCAACTCCATAGCACGTAACTGCTTAAAAATAAAGATGCATTTATTTAAAATATCAGCAACCCATAAGAAATGCACTTACAGGATTTTAAACAGAACAATTCGTGGGAGAGAAATCTCTATTGAGGTCATCAGCGCTGGTAGGGGTTGTCCCAGGTAGGCAGAGTGGAAATACGCAGCCTGTAGCCACAATAAACTCCTACCACGAGTGAGCAGCAAGTTGTAGAGGCATTCAGTGCCTTCACGTCCCTCTCTCCTGCATGCAGTAATTGCCAGCACTTGAAAATACCGCCAGCTAGAACGCAAGGATGCTGGGAACTCAAGATACACAGACACAAACGCGATGACGTCACCAGCATTGCTGCGTCGCGTTGCTGCATCGCGTTGCTGCGTCGCGTTGCTGCGTCATGATTACGCTCTGGGGATAGTGGCACCCGTTTGAACCACGCATCCGGTGCCAAAGTGAGGTCTGACACGCAGGAAGTTTTTCAACTGAGGTTTGACACACAGGAGCTCCGTTTAAGCCGTAGGAGGAATGTATTCTCACTAACATCAGGATACACCAGCCCAATCAGACCGCACGTCGAGGTATTTAGCTCTGTGCTCTACCAGTTCTGCCAACATTACACCGACTTTACATTTGAGAAGGGACATTCTCTAGTTGGTGACTATTGTTTAATACTGGGTTCTTATCGACTATATGGATTGCTATTGAATCAACTGATATTCCAACTGGTTCTTTTCCTCCCTTACAATCTCCTGCTCCCTCACCTTATTATCCCCATACATGTCACTTGCCTATTACTGCCCCCTGCTACTATCTGATATTGAGTGCTTTTTAATCACACCAGTTGAACATTGGTCCTTTTGACCACTCTGTTTTTTTTAATAAACTCTACGCATTAATTTATAATTACGGAACTGGCGCTTCTTTTTTTGTGTTTTTTGTTATTATCATTGTGGTCAGGCTTGACCATATAGAAGCTTTGCCTCCTCCGTACAGTCTGTCCCTGTGCCTTAATTACCTATATATCCCACATTTTTCACGTATTACATTATTATAATTATCTTCTATATAATTCACTCTTGGCACACTTTTTGCACATTACATCATTTATAATTAACATACTAGCGCTACTATTTGTTTTTGTGTTTATATATATATATATTATATTTATTATACAGTAAGTCCAGAAATAATAAAATGTAGGCTTGTTCATGAATGTTGTAAACCTAGTTCAATATTGCTGCAAAATGTAAATGCTTTTATATTTTTGGATACACTTAATATCTTGAATCAGAACATCAACTTTCTATTTGTCATTATTTGTCATATTATCTAAAATCGTTTAATGCATCAGGAAAAAGTGTGATAGCTTTTTATTTTTTTGCAAAATGTATGAAGTCCCTCTATTTCTCAATATTGCAATGTGTCAATCCACTACTAAAGATTGTCATGCAAATAAAGCAGAAAAAAAATGACAGAGATAAAATACAAGTAGGCTGCAGAGAAGTGGAACAAGGTTAGTGAAGTGTGCAGTGTCTGAGATTGATGTTGATACCCTTCATTGTCAAGTGAAATGCCAATAATGCTTGTATAGCATTTTGTGAGGGCAATGAGAGTATTGATTCCTGAACAATAATAAAGAATGAAGCAAATCTCTCAGGTATAAAAATATTGGCAGCTGTTACAAAGAATTGACTCACAGAGGCATGAGTGCTGCTTCTATCTTAGAACAAATAATTCAGGTTTCAGAAGAATTTCAAGAGCAGCCAGGCATGATCACAGGGCACATCCCTAGCTATTAATTTACCTACAGCTTTCACAGGTTTCTCATTCGATCAACCAATTGGTCTGTAAAGAATAGGGTCAAAATTAATTTTTGAAGGTTTCTTGAAAAACAATATAAAGCAAAGTAAACAATGCAATGAAACCTAAAGCATTCAGAAATACATGCATTTCCATTTTACATGCGAAGGTTAGAAAGAACACAATTGCAATAGCATCTCTATGCTGACAAGTTACAGTACTTGGTCATATTGTTTTACATTTTAACTTGTATACTCTTTCTCACAAACTTCACCACAAATTACATACTGTAGGCATAGATAGATTATAACTACGGCATAGTACATACAATACAAATGTCCTGCACTTATCAATATATTTAAGTAAATGTATTCTAGATTATATAAGCCCCAGTAGCTCAATGCAAAATTGTTTTTGAGAAAAGTTTCAGTAATGCACATTAAATGTATAAAAAATATTACTTTGTTAGAGTTCATCTGTTCATAATAGTCTTCGGGGCTCATTTACTAAACTTCGATAAGTGGCTTATAGCACTATAAATGCCTTATAGTGCGATATTGCCTGTGTTGCTATTCACAAAGCTCCGATAAGAGGGCAATATCGCACTTAAACGTCTTTTTATAGTACAATAACAACCTGTCCAAAAAAAAAAAAAGATGTACAATAAGCCAAAAAATGCCTCAAATCGAATTTATTGCAAGAAACTGCTATTCACTAAGCAGTGATAAGCATAACGTACTTAAAAAACTTGCAATATTTTGGCACCAACTAAAGGCTGGCGCTATAGATATTGCAAGATGGATAAAATTATTTCCCTTTAGTTTTACTGCACAGGATTGATACTGGAGGTCCGCGTTCATCAGAGGTTCCCGTGGGTCCCCGCAGCTTAGGGGGGGGGGCACTGTGGGTCCCTGTGGTATCCCGCATCTCTGGGGGTCCCAGCGGGTCCTATGGGGTCACCACATCTCCACGAGACCCCACAGGTTCCCGAGGGTCCCCACAGGCCTCCAGTATCAATCCTGTGCAATAAAAATAAAATTACAGCCAGTTTCATTACTATAGAGGCTAACCTCTAAGGTAATGAAAGGATTAAATAGGAGGCACTGCATAGTAGTTGGTTCAGGGGGTGGGTGTAGGTGGTAGTTACTCCAGTGTTGCTTATTAGGCCTTTTGGAAGGGTGGCAGTAGATGTTAACCCCTTCAGTACCTTAGCGGTTACAACAGATAAGGTAATGAAAGGGTTAACCACTCGCACTACCCACCCGCAAGACCTAAACACCCACCCTGGGGTAATAACCACAATCACCCACCCCCTGTAGCAACAACAGGAATGGGTAAAAGAGCAATTATCCAAAGATACTGTAGCAAATAGCAAATAGCTATTTTCTCCATTCAAAAAATAAATAAAAAATTACAGTGCAATACATAAATACACCCCCCCCCCCCCCACACCCAAATACATACATTATAGTAATGGGCAAAATTATTATTATCCATATATGAACAACTAAAATGCTTTTATTGTTCACATAAAATGTGAGTATAATGATCATACTTTCTATAAATTGTTTTTATATTTTTTGCAGTATTACACTATTTGTGTTCTTTCTGTTTTTTGTTCTATTTTTCTGGATAAGAGTGCACTTTGGACTCTTTTGGCTGCTAGTATCACTAATGTAAGAATAAACCGCTGAAGGTTGAGGGCTGAGTACCCTTAAGTGTATACACATGTTTGTCCCCCATTTTATATATAAACCAAACCCTAGAAGACTGTGTCAGGAAGAGCCTGGACAAGCGGAAACACTACATAAAGGGAGCAGTTTGCCACAGTAGGTATGTGTATATATATATATACACAGTGGTGTGAAAAAGAAAGTACACCCTCTTTGAATTCTATGGTTTTTCATATCAGGACATAACAACAATCATCTGTTTCTTAGCAGGTCTTAAAATTAGGTAAATACAACCTCAGATGAACAACAACACATGACATATTACACCGTGCCATGATTTATTTAATAAAAATGAAGCCAAAATGGAGAGCCATATGTGAAAAACTAAGTACATCCTTACTGCTTCCATAAGAATTATGATGCTAAGTAGCAGACAGGTGATCCTAATCAAATGCCCTTGATTAATTGATCATCAGCAAGTGTTACCACCGCTATAAAAGCCCAAGTTTTAGCAGTTTGCTGGTCTGAAGCATTCAGGTGTGTGTTAACACAAGGCCAAGGACGAAAGACATCAGCAATGATCTTAGAGAAGCAATTGTTGCTACCCATCAATCTGGGAAGGTTTATAAGGCCATTTCCAAAGAATTTAAAGTCCATCATTCTACAGTGAGAAAGATTATTCAAAAGTGGAAAACATTCAAGACAATTGCCAATCTTCCCAGGAGTGGACGTCCCAGCAAATTAACCTGAATGTCAGACTGTGCAATGCTCAGAGAAATTGCAAAAAAAACAAGAGTTACATCTCAGTCAAATGTGAGGCCATCTGTCTGACAGCTAAAGCTTGGCCGAAATTGGGTCATGCAACAGGACAATAATTCCAAGCACACCAGCAAATCTACAATAGAATGGATGAAAAAGAAAAGAATCAAGGTGTTGCAATAGCCCAGTCAAAGTCCAGACCTCAACCCGATTGAAATGCTGTGGCTGGACCTTAAGAGAGCTGTGCATAAACAAATGCCTATACACCTCAAACAACGTTGTAAAGAAGAGTGGGCCAAAATTCCTCCACAACGATGTGAGAGACTGATAAAGTCATACAGATAACGATTACTTCAAGTTATTGCTGCTAAAGGGGGTTCTTCAAGCTATTGAATCATAAGGTGTACTTGGTTTTCCACACGGCTTCTCCATTTTGGCTTTATTTTTTATTAAATAAATCATGACACGGTGTAATATGTCATGTGTTGTTGTTCATCTGAGGTTGTATTTAACTAATTTTAAGACCTGCTAAGGAACAGATGATTGTCATTATGTCCTGATATGTAAAACCATAGAATTCAAAGAGGGTGTACTTTCTTCTTCACACAACTGCACTGGCTTTATTCAGTCTTACAGGGGCCAATTGGTCATTTTGGAGTATTGATACTGCCAGACTTAGCTGGATCATTGTTGTCCTGAAGAGACACCTCACTGATGTATCCCGGGTGAAGAGACGGAGAGGTGGTGCACAGCAATTTGAAAAAATCAAGCGCTAGAACCGGCAATATTTTCAAAATGTATTGGTACATTTCTAAAACAGGGTAAGGAGAACTTGAACACGTTTCGCACCTTTACGGCTCTTTATCAAAGAGTAAAAGACTCTATTCAGTAGCCATATTTAAATAGCACTTTCGTACCTGTAGGCTCCACCTCCCTGTTTAGGAGCGTGAGTGGAGACCACTCTGAGTCTATACAATCAACAATACAGTTGGTCTCTACACTGAAAAACATGGAAAATCTGTGGAGCTTAGATCAGCATTGATTTTTCCCAGACTCCATTTGGAAACATGGAGAAAAGGGGGCTGACCAATTCGGTGTCCATTTAATCTGCTGAGCCAATTTGCAGTGAGGAAACATCCGGAACAATCCAGAAAGTGGGTGGGGACAAAGCCAAAGGACACCCCGAGGGGTGGGGCCTAAAGCATTTGAAATTACAACTGACTAATTGGAACTGCACTAACTTGGCTAAGACCGATGGCTGGTCCCTGAGATCAGTTGCCGGCTTCAGACAGGGTTACCTCGCTGCCAGGGAGAGAATAATCCTCCAGCTTTGTAGTATCTACACAGCCATTGTTACTTGCCCCGGCATACTGTACAATGAGTCATGCAGACAATCTCAACACAATGAAAAATCCAAAGAAACAATATTTAACATACTTCTAGGGTTGTGACACTGACCAACTCTAGGATTGTATTGTATTGTATGTCTTTATTTATATAGCGCCTGTTGCAGGGTACATGCAACCACACGCAGGGTTTCTGGATAAGGCTATTTATTGAGCCTTAAAAATACAGCACACAAAAACAAAACGGCTTCTTTTCAGCATACAAAAAACGAAACAGCTTATTTTCAGCGTACAAAACAAAAGCTTCTTTTGAGCATACAAAAAACCCAGACAGTTCATCAAACATGCATTTGGAAAACAGACCTTATAGCAGTAATCTACTTCAGCGTTTCAGTCCTATCTCTTGACCAGCCAGCCCTCATGTGTGTGTAGCCTGGGGGTTTTAAAACACCTTGATTATGCAGCTGGGACCACCCTAATTGTCAGGAACTTCCCAGCTGAAAGTTAACCTCGTCACAGCTGCACTGCATACCTACACATATGTCGGCCAGGCATAGAGCTGGTGACGTTAATTCAGCCTGTCACAGCGCCATTAATGTACATAGCGCTTCACAGTGGTAATACATGTGGTAATCAAATAAATAACAGATTGTATAAATAACAGGTCATGGGAATAAGTGCTATAGGCATAAAAGTAACATTAAGGAAGAGGAGTCCCTGCTCTGAGGAGCTTACAGTCTAATTGGTAGGTAGGGAGAACATACAGAGACAGTAGGAGGAAATTCTGGTAAGTGCGTCTGCAGGGGGCCAAGCTTTATGTAACACGTTTCCAGAATTATTCCCAGTGCTATTCAAATGCTTCTTTAAGCAAGTGTGTCTTAATGTGGGTCTTGAGGGTGCTAGTCGGGTACTGAGGGGAAGGCCATTACAGAGGTGTGGGGCAGTCAGTGAAAAAGGTTTCAGGTGGGATAGGGCTTTAGATACAAAGGTGGTAGAAAGAAGACATCCTTGAGAAGAACGCAAGAGTCTGGATGGTGCATAACGAGAAATTAGGACTGAGATGTAAGGAGGGGCAGAAGAGTGTAAAGCTTTAAAAGTGAGGCGAAGAATGGAGTATGAGAATCGGGATTTGATCGGAAGCCAGGAGAGGGATTTCATGAGGGGAGATGCTGGGACAGATCTATGAAAGGGTAGAGTGTTTCTGGAAGCAGCATTTAGGATAGATTGTAGGGGAGACAGGTGAGAGGCAGGAAGTCCGTTTAGCAGGAGGTTACAGTAATCAATACGGGAGAGAATGAGGGCCTGAGTCAGAGTTTTAGCAGTCGAGCAAAGGGCATATCTTTGTTATATTGCGGAGGAAAAAGCGACAGGTTTTAGATATGTTTTGAATGTGAGGGGCGAATGTGAAAGAGGAGTGAGAGAGGAGTCGAGTGTGACCCCTAGGTAGCGTGCTTGGGCTACAGGGTGAATGATCGTAATTCCAAAAGTAATGTGGAAGGAGGTAGTAGGGCCAGGTTTGGGAGGAAGTATGAGGAGCTCTGTTTTTGCCATGATGAGTTTAAGGCGGCGGAGGACCAATTAAGGATGATATAGCAGAGAGACATTCATAAACTTTGGTTTGTGCAGCAGGTGTAAGGTCGGATGTTGAAAAGTACATTTGTGTGTCGTCAGCATACAGTGGCGGCCGATCTGAGTCTAAGTCGGCTAGATCCACGGCTTTGAGATTATCCTGGTTATGTGCATTTTTTTGTCGTTTTCGCACGGAGTGAACTGCGTTTTTTTCGCGCTTGTGATATTACCATTTTATTCTCACTGTCTGCAGTACTCCAATGCCATGTAAAAACTCAGGGGGGCGTTTGCGAGCTGTTGTCTTGGAAGTCTAATACCTTCGCGGTTCAACCTACGTCAGTACACAGTCTGTGTGTGTGCGCGCAGTAATTGTAAATTTGCATATTTAAAGTATACATGCATTTGCAGTGCTGTGCTGCTGTACAGTATGTCTCATTTGAAAATTGTTGAAACGCATAGGCGTGTACAGTACTGTAACAGTGTCACATTTCAGCAAATACAGCGCTCTCCCCTCGCTCAGGATAATTAACTGCACTGCAGGGTATTTCAACTTCTTATCTTCTGTGCAATGAAGTACATCTCTCCCACACCATTCCTTTGAACGTGTGTCTGGTTTCAATCACATTCCTGCTTGACAGCAGGAATTTACTGCGCATGCGCCTGTAACTTCGCCCACCACTTCTTGCTTGCCTGAGTGAGTGACCAAAAAAAATTAAAAATACATTTTTTATTGTAATTTTTTTTTTTTCACCACAACCCTGCAAAAACCATCTTACTGTATTATGATATTCAATCTGTGCTGTAGCTTTTGACTGCGACCCTGTGCATTTGACTGCACATGGTTGATTTGTGTGCTTTTTACGTACTGTATTTGGGGGTGTATTATTATGATGAACTGCCTTTTGAAATTAAAGTATGTCTTTAGTTTTGAACTTCATGCAGCTGTACCTGTAGCCCCCTCCCCCACGAACGCTAGCTCAAGGATTTGAAATTCCACGGAGTCGTTAATTTTCTGAATCTTGCCATTGTGTTCTTAATCCGTCCATAGCCGAGCTACAAAGCCTCAGTGCGCCTGCGTGTAATCCTTTTTGAGATGGGAGCTGCTTACTGCGCATGAGTCACCCAACCCCCCCTCTCCACAGAGTCGTTAATTTACTGAATCTTGCCATTGTGTTCTGAATCCGTCCATAGCCCAGCTACAAAGCCTCAGAGCGCCTGCGTGTAATCCTTTTTGAGCTGGGAGCTGCTTACTGCGCATGAGTCACCCAACCCCACTCTCCACAGAGTCGTTAATGTACTGAATCTTGCCATTGTGTCCTGAATCCGTCCATAGCCGAGCTACAAAGCCTCACTGCGCCTGCGTGTAATTCTCTTTGAGATGGGAACTTTGAGGCTTTGTTTACGGCAACGCTTTGGAAAATCCCTTCTCGAATTTGATTTACACAGAGTATCACCTTTCTATGCGTCTGTGTGTAATCCTCTTTCGGATGGGAGCTAGTTTATTCCTGCTCATGCGCCTGTAACTTTTAACTGTTATTTTATCCACAAGCCTGCAAAAACAATCTTGATATTACGATATTAAATCTGTGCGTTTGCCTGCACATGGTTGATTTGTATGCTTTTTATGTACTGTATTTGGGGGGTGTAGGTATCAAATTACAGTATTATGAAGAACTGCCTTTTGAAATTACTGTACTCTACAGTACATTATGTTATTTCTTTCAACTGCTGCATGACTAATCCTTCAACCTTCCCCCACGCACACACAAACTCTTATAGACAGACACCTCCACAGAGTCATTAATTTTATGAAGTTAGTTAGTCATTGTATTTTTAATCCGTCCCTAGCCGAGCGTCAATCGCCTCACTGCGCCTGCGTGTACTCTAATCCTTTTAGAGATGGGAGCTTGCTGCTTACTGCGCATGAGTCACCCAACCCCCTCTCTCCACAGAGTTGTTAATTTTCTGAAGTTAGTTAGTCATTGTGTTTTTAATCCGTCCCTAGCCGAGCCGTCAATCGCCTCACTGCGCCTGCGTGTACTCTAATCCTTTTAGAGATGGGAGCTTGCTGCTTACTGCGCATGAGTCACCCAACCCCCTCTCTCCACAGAGTCGTTAATTTTCTGAATATTGCCATTGTGTAATCCTCTTTGAGATGGGAGCTAGCTGATTACTGCACATGACTAACCACAACCCCCCCACCCCCCAACCCTTTGAGGCTTAGTTTACGGTAACGCTTTAGAAAATCCCTTCTCGATTTTGAAATGTAAATCTGATTTGCACAGCATTGTGGGAATTGAGAGTTAAAAAAAACATTAACTGATTCATGTGGTTTTGTCATTCATTCTTTTTCATTAGTGTACTGAAAGAGGGGGGGTTGTGGTTGTTGTCAATGATTATGATTAGCAGGAATGTGAATAAATATTCATTTTATTTTATCAGAAACCAAAAAATACAAATATAAAAATAAATCATGAATAATACATAATGCTGTCTTTATTAAGTTCTTCTGGCAGATTGAAATTGGATAAACATTTAGAAAATATTTGTAAAACATGGGGAAACATGAATAATGCACATTTATAAGAATATTATTTAATAATATATACTGTAATGTATAATATATATATATAGTAATATTATTTTTTCCATCTATCTTGTTCCTCATTCTGTGTACAGAACAGTAGTTCATTGAGAGAGGAGAGGTTTTGTGTACATCATTACTGCTGTTTATATACTGTACATTTGACTGTACAAGCAGATTAGACTGGACACAACACCCCACTTCCCCCTAGGCCACCCTTTTTCCTGAAACGACAAGAAAACAAAAAATTAGTGCAGTTATGTGCGTTCTGTATTATGACATTGTGTGATGTGTAGTACTACTGTACATGGCTGGTGCTGCTTTCTCTGGAAAGAAAAAAAGTTGAGCAGTTTGTAGGCAGTTACTGTAGTACTGTCAAACTAGTCTACAGTATACTGTAACTACTGTATACTCTTACTATTGGGAAAGAAAAAAATCTGTGTTTACAATACTACAGCACAGTACTACTTTCCTGATGCTTGCCCATTACGTGCGATCACAATGCTCAACACAGTGGCAATATGGTCTATATATTTATTGCAGCGTTCCACGGTGAGTACATCGTTTCAAAAACTCATTATGCCTTTCAACAACTCGTCCTTTTTGGAGGGTTTCGCCACTTTCCGGATATGGTCCTTCAGCTGATGCCAGACCATTTCGATCGGATTGAAGTCTGGCGATTTGTCATTGGAAAAAAAGGACAATTAGTTTAAGGGATACAGTACACAGTAAAAACAGTGGGAAAAAAATGAGACGGTCTACTGCACTTACTCCGCTGGCGTCTTCACCCAGTTGATACCGCGCTCAAGGATATGCGCTGTTGACGCGGTGTGCTTCGGATCGTTGTCCTGGTAGAAGCGGTGACCATTGGGGAACTCGCGTGTGATGTATTGCACTATTTCAGGGACAATGTTGTCTTGGAAGAAAGCTTTATTCATGATTCCTATAGCAAGAAAAGAAAAGTGCTCAAAAAACTGCACAATGCATACAGTAAGGCTACACTAGTCAAGTACAGTGAATAAGGCTACATTATATTTCATATATTTTACCTTCAAAGATGACAATGCATCCTGGTCCACGCCTAGAGATGGCACCCCACACATGCAGCTTCACGAGGCGTTTTGGTCGTGGCTTCAAAGATATGCGGCCTTTTTTGTGGAACGCAAAGCTTGCAAATCTCTCCAGCGACACAGTAGACTCGTCAGTGAAGATGCAATCCTGAAAAGTTTCCCCACTGTCGATTCATGCCTGGGCCTGGACCACTCTTTTGATTTTGTTTGCGTCCCTTATCATGGGGTACGCTCTGTAATGACAAGGAATAAATAATTTTAGCGGTACAGTACAGTTTCCTAAATAACACTTTTACCTCCTGTACTGTCCAGTACTAACCTCACACGTCCATATTTCCATCCAATGCTGCGTCTCATCTTCTTTATGCTGGTCTCAGATACAGTGAGATTGTGATTTTCCTGCAGAGTGTATTTGACCCTTAATGCACTCTTCTCATCATTCTCCTCACTTATTTTGTCCACCAGAAGAGTTGTCTCCCTACAATGTAAAAAAAAACATTCCGGTAAGTAAAAATATTAGAGACAGTAGATCAACAGGATACAATATATTGTTCTATTAATATGCAGCAATATAAAACTGTTGTAATATAAATATACAAAATATATATACTGTTGTAATATAAATATAAATATATAAAATATATATACTGTTGTAATATAAATATAAATATACAAAATATATATACTGTTGTAATATAAATATGAATATACAAAATATACTGTAAATACTGTTGTAATATAAATATAAATATACAAAATATATATATATATACTGTTGTAATATAAATATAAATATACAAAATATATACTCTTGTAATATAAATATAAATATACAAAATATATATAATGTTGTAATATAAATCTACAGAAATAACAAAAATATTAGATACAGTACTGTAGATGTACAGTACATTTTTGGATCTAATTTTTTTTTTTAAAGTCTTATAAATATACTTACGCATTAGTTACCCTTGGTGCCCTTTTGCATTCTCTGTTTTTTCCATGTACATTATAGCTCACGGTGGTTGCTGGCACAACAAGGCCAGAAGTAGCTAACCAGCATTGGATAGCAGCAATTCGGTGTCCGCTCGTGTACATCTCCTTAATTCACATGCTGAGATCCTTGGAAATCTTTTTAACAACCATTGCTGCGAGTATAAAGAAATACAAACACAAGAATGTAGATTCGATGTTTAGTCTGTGTATTCTATGTGCAGTGAATCCGCAAACTGGATGGTGTATTTAAACGGTAATGACTCACATTAGAGTACGCCCACTTTCAACACCTGTACCTCGCTGCCATGCATAAAAGGTTACACACTTTGCATAGCCCACCACTCGATGATCTTTATCTGAACTTGCCCTTGTCCAGATACTGCATTGTGCCACCTGCTCCAATGGAGCAACCCCGATTCTACGCAGGAACCCACTCGCTTCTGCCGTGCCTGTCATGCAGAAAAAGCGAAAGGCGGTTGCCGTTTCCATGCCAAGGCAAAAGCGACAGGCTAAGGCCAATAAAGAAAACCTTCTGCTTACCCCAAAGGCTAGGGGTTTTCATAGACGTCAGCCTTATTATGTCAAGAAGATATACGGTGATGTACTCTCGACGCAAAACGATTGGCAGCCAACCCATCGAACCCGCAGACCACTTCCTCACATACGCTTCGACGACTCTGCTGCTGCTGTCCCAGAAATCTTCAGCCCGTCTTCTCCACCCCTCGTCCTCGACGCTGCCGCCACCCTCCCGGAAACCCACAGGCCATCTTCTCTGGTTCTATCCGACGACGCTGCCACCTCTGAAATCCACGGGTCACTTTCTCCTTTTCTCTAAGAAGACTCTGCTTCTCGCCCGGAAATCCAAAGGTCACTTTCTCCATCCCTCTTCGACGACGCTGCGATCTGCCACCGACGCTCAGGGAGAAGTATAGGGTGATTTTTAAGCACCATGTTCCCTACTCGTTGTACTGCGACTGGGCCTTCAGAGTAAACTACGACGGAAATCGCGTAAAAAAGGCGCTTCCTGCCAATTTAAGAAAGAACATTCTAGATGAAATGCGGCGCTTTTATCCAATTACAGAGCCTGTAATGAAAGGCATTCGAGACTGCATTAATGGCATTTTGCGCCATGCAAGGAATCGGCCATGGACGGACAATGTGGTGGACTTTATGGTTTAATCACGGGAACTGTAAGACCATACTGTTGTGCTGAACTGTGCTATACATGTTTTGACCTGCTGAATTTAAATAAAGGAGATGTTTTGACCTACTGTACTGTATTTAACTTACTGTTTTAACTTGCTGTACACACACACACAGGACCTGCACAATTCCAGTCCCCGAGGGCCGCAAACAGGCACGGTTTTCAAGGTGTCCTGAAAACCGGGCCTGTCTGCTGCCCTCGAGGACTGTAGTGGTGCAGGCCTGACTGACTGTTTTGCACACCATCCCACTGTACTGTATACTGTATGTTTCTTTAATAAAGGAGATGTTGCGTTTTGTATACTGTATTTTATGAATAAAGATTTTTTTTAATCACAGGTAAGACCATACTTTTGTGCTGAACTGTATTGTACTGTACATGTTTTGACCTGCTGTACTTAAATAAAGGAAATGTTGTTGTGTGTTTTTTTAACTTGTATTTATACAGAAATGTTTTAACTAGCTGTACACACACACAGGACCTGCACAATTCCAGTCCCTCTGGGCCGCAAACAGGCACGGTTTTCAAGGTTGTCCTGAAAACCGGGCCTGTCTGCTGCCCTCGAGGACTGTACTGGTGCAGACTGTTTTGCACACCATCCCACTGTATATGTTTTGACTTTTATAAAGGAGATGTTGCGTTTTGTATATTTTATGCATAAAGAATTTGTTTTTAAAACATGTGACTGTAAACCATACTGACTGACTGTAAATGTTTTTACTTTCTATACATAAATGTTTTCACTACTGTAGCAGTAAACCATACACCTGTTGATG
Organism: Ascaphus truei; assembly: GCF_040206685.1. Classification (NCBI taxonomy): domain Eukaryota; kingdom Metazoa; phylum Chordata; class Amphibia; order Anura; family Ascaphidae; genus Ascaphus; species Ascaphus truei. Next base: position 178,137,844 of record NC_134483.1, read on the forward strand.
TTTTGAATTGCTGTGCATTTAAAATGTTTCTACATTGTACAGTATTTGTAAATAAATGTTTTTGAGCTTACTCCACCATTTAAAAAACATGTTGATTTGTTTTACATTGTTCCATTGGCTCCTTTGCTACTGTAACAAAATACAGTGTTTCTAGAATGTACACTACTGTCCAGGCACACTGTACTGTATACTGTAGGCATGCTCAGTACAAGAGTATTAAAAAAAATAGAAGACACATACAGTACTGTACTATATGTACTGGCACTGTATAGAAGACACATACTGTACAGTATGTACAGTACTGTAATACAAGTAGAATAAATGCATTTTTTTTATTTTTTCGGGTTTATTACACAGTATACTGTTTATAAAAAAGTATTGTACTGTACGGCCGGAAAACATCAGCATACTGTTTCAGGTACAGTATTCTATCCTAATCAATAACAACGGACACTAAACTGTAGACTCCGGTACGTGGCTTTTTAAATCCGATTCAGCAATGTGCAGGCATTGTTAAACAAAGCGATATTATCCATCGAAATCCCTCCATTAGCCACTTTATTTTCTGAGGAAAAACCAAAAGAAAAGTTTTACTGTAATGGTCTAAAGAAGTTCCCAGCCAGTCCCACCAATAATTTTCTCGGGGGGCGTCTCCTGTTCACATGCGCATGCGCCTACCGTTGATGTAATGACATGCATATGCGTTTCAAGAAGGTTCCAATGCACATGCGCCTAGCGTTCCACCAATTGTTCAGTATCTGCAGTACAGTACTGTAAAAGCCGCTCAGCCAATGATATTTCTTACAGGAGAATCGCTTGACTTTTGAATCGCACCGATATTGATACTGTATTGTCAAAATAAAAAAAACACAAAATAATACGGCAACAATACTCACCATAGAATTTCCCTTTCAGCTGGTGCCGGCGCCGGTCCTCTGCCAGTCCAGTGTTCTTAATCATCCACGTCGATAGTTTGCAGCGGGACTAGTCCACCTGTAGTCAGCTGATGAGGCTGGAAATTGCTTAGGTACATGCAAGCTTGATCGAAACTGCACGCGAAATCCGACTCAGGCTCAGGGTTGTCACTGACGGTGGGACCGTTATCGGAAGCCGGTGCCGGTGCATTGCTTGGCAGCGACTGTCGTTTCTTAGTTGGTTTTAACACGACCCTTCGCCTTTTGCCGTCTGCATGATCATAGATACAGGAAAAAGCCGGTGATACACACCAATACCCTCCAACAAATTGTGGCTTAATACGATAAAAACAGGGATTGCTACATAACCTTTTTCTTATTGCACGCTTCCACGTATGAGGAGCTGGCGAAAATTTGAAAAGTCATAGTTTACGATAAAATACTGATAAATTTGAACAACTGTTGCCATCTTATCATCTGTTGCATTAATCGCGGCCCATATCAAATACGCGTAACTTCTGTCGAGTTTTTGGAAAACGGGCTGCACTTGAACACTCATGGCGGGCGGCGGGTCTCTGGAGAATACTGTAACCGAAACTGGTCTTTGTCTTTATTTAATATGAAAAGCCTAAATTGATACATTTTTGCAACCTCTTCCTTCAGTCTCAAGGCCAAGTTACAATAGCACACGGTGGTATCTTTTTTAAATGAAACACCTGCAAGTCGACACATTACTGAAGTGCATGCGCATTACAATTCATGAATATCTGCCATCTGGCGGACACGCGAAGAATTGCAACCTATTAAATCCAAACCATTCTCAATAAACGCATCAACCGCGCGTCAACCGCGCATGACCCGTGGCTGAGAGCGCAAAATGAATGCGGCATGCTTCAGGTGAAGTGCGTCACATTCCAGGAAAAAGCCAGGGAAAAACCGGCGATGTGTTAGACTCAGATGAGCCGCAGCAGTATAGGTGATATTTAAACCCAAAAGATGTTATTAGGTCACCTAGAGAGAGTGTGTACAGAGAAAAGAGAAGAGGTCCCAGTACAGAGCCCTGGGGTACCCCCACAGAGACATCAATAGAGGAGGAGGTGTTAGCAGAAGAGACACTTAAAGTACGATGGGAGAGGTATGATGAGATCCAGGATAGAGCTTTGTTCCGAATACCAAGAGTATGGAGAATGTGAAGGAGAAGTGTCAAATGCTGCAGAGAGGTCGAGTAATATGAGCAGAGTGTAATGACCTCTGTCTTTGGCATCATGGAGGTCATCAGTTATTTTAGTGAGGGCTGTTTCCGTGGAGTGGGCAGTGTGGAATCCAGATTGTAGAGGGTCTAGGAGAGAATAGGTGCTGAGAAAGTGGAGTAAGCGAGAGAATACAAGATGGTTCAAGGAGTTTAGAGGCAAAAGGCAGGAGGGAGACAGGTCGATAGTTAGAAAGACAGGTAGGGTCAAGCTTGCTGTTTTTGAGTAATGGTATAACTGTTGCATGTTTGAAGGAGGATGGAAAGTTTCCAGAGCAGAGGGAGGAGTTAAAAATGTGTGAGCATAGGGATTATAGTAGGGCCAAGAGGTTTTAGGAGATGGGAGGGAATGGAGTCAAGAGAGCAAGTGGTAGAGGGAGAAGAGGCAATCAACAGCGACACATCTTCTTTTGAGACAGTAGAAAAAGAGTCAAGGAAGGCAGGAGGAGAGTTAGGAAGAGGTGTAGGATTGGAGGAAGAAACAGAGGGGATGTTCTTACTTATGGATTCCACCTTTTCCCTATAATAGTCCACAAAGTCCTGAGTGGAGATGGAGGAAGGAGAGGCAGGTGAGGGTGGTTTGAGTAGAGCATCAAAAACAGAGAACAGTCGGAGTGGGTTAGATTTGTGCATGTTGATTAGTGAAGAAAAGTAGGCTTGTTTAGCTTGCAAGAGGGCAGAGTTGAAACAGGATAGCATAAATTTGTAGTGAAGGAAGTCTGCGAGAGTATGAGATTTCCTCCAGAGGCGTTCAGAGGAACGAGTGGAGGAACGCAGCATTCGCGTGTGGAAATTTAGCCAGGGTCTAGGGTTAGAAGGGCGAGGGCGGCAGAGAGAAAGTGGGGCATGTAGATCAAGAGAGGAGGACAAGGCAGAGTTGTAGTTCCTGACCAGATTGTCAGGGTCTCTAGCAGAGCTGAGAGAGGAGAGGGGGGAGCGTAAAGTGGACACAAAGTCAGGTAAGTGAATAGAGTGCAGGTTTCATGCAGAACTGGGGGGTAGATGGAGGTGGAGAAGGGGAGAAATGAGATAGAGAGAATGAGATGAGGTGATGGTCAAAGAGAGGAAAAGGGGAAATGGAGAAATCAAAGAGAGAGAGAAGTTTTTAGTGAAAACCAGGTTAAGTAGTGGCCATCCTTGTGGGTACTGGCTGCAGTCCACTGTTGAAGGCCAAAAGAAGAGGGAGAAAGTGGGAAGCCCAACGGAGAGAGGAGTCATAAATGTGGCAATTGTATTCCCCAAGGAGAAGAACAGGGGAGTCTGAGGAGAGAAAGAAAGAGAGCCGGGATTCAAAGTGAGAGAGAGAGGCAGAAGGGGGATGAGTAGAGGTAGGTGGGCGATAGATGACCGTCACATGGACAGGGAGAGGAGAGAAGATTGAGACCAGAAGCCCCACGCTTCCACCCCTGCCATCAGGGCGCGGAGTGTGAGGAATGAAAGTCCACCATAAGAGATGGCAGCTTCCAGAGCAGAGTCAGACTGGGTGAGCCAAGTCTCAGTTTTTGTAAATAGGAGCAGAGAGTGAGAGAGAAAAATGTCATGTACAGAGAGGCACTTGTTAGAAGGGAGCGAGCATTCCAAAGGGGACAGGAGAAAGGGAGAGAGGAGGGAGGGTGGCAGGGGATGGGTATGATGTTGGAGGAGTTGACACCAGAAGGAGTAGAGGTTTGCAATTGGCAGGTGAGGATGGGAGCATGTAGGAATAAGGCAGGGACCAGGATTGGGAGAGATATCCCCAGAAGCAAAGAGGAGAAGCATGGATAGAAACAGGATGTGTGAGGATGATTTATAGGGGTGTTTTTTTAGTGCAGAGGATATAGCTGTGTAATGTCAGAGGACGCAGGTAAGAAAGGACTTCATGTGAACAGAGAAGTGATGAAGGAAGGAGAGATGGAGATATATGAATAGAGTTAGAGACATACTGAGGCTGGTAAAAAGAAGTGCATAATTTGAGAAGAAGTGAAGTAACAGCAAATACAAATGGTAAAGGCAGCATCACAGCAGTAATGATGCAGTCTGGTATAGATGATATCCTCCTTTCCAGCGTAGTTCAAATGCAGGAATCAGGGCCAGTTGGGGGTGTCCACTTCCTCACTTCTTTTAACTTCCTTTTAAACTTCAGTTGTTCAGTTGTCCTGCCACTTTAAATGTGCCACTTGAAGATGGGCTGCAGGCAGTTTAAAGCTGTTCTACCTGGGCTTATTTGGGCCTAGCAAGTCACCTGACAGTTAGGTTCTGTCTGCTTAATTAGCACATCTGAGGCACATTCAAACAGATGGTTTTCTACACAGGGTGTTCCCTGCCTAGGTGTCAACACTTAATTTAATTAAGGGTAGAATGAAACAGGATTTAGAGATGTTTTTTTACCTAGCATTGTATCACTTGCATATACTATAATACACACAGCAAAGGCTTCAATGAGAAGATTTAGAGATGGTTTTTACCTAGAATTGTATCACTTGCATACACTATAATACACACAGCAAAGGCTTCAATGAGAGGATTTAGAGATGTTTTTTAACTAGCATTGTATCACTTGCATATTCTATAATACACACAGCAAAGGCTTCAATGAGAGGATTTAGAGATTGTTTTTACCTGAGGAGAGAAGAAGATGATCAGTTAGGGTAAGGATGGATCACTAACCCTATACATTGTGTCATCTTGATGGGTAGAGGCAACATACCGGCTTAACCTTTCTTTGGAGTGTCATGCTGCCCCTGACATCACAGCTTCCTCCCTTAAGATGGGTTCTCTGGGGTGGCAGGCATAGGCTGGCCTCCCTGGTTGATGGGGTACTTAATTGTTCAACCAGGCCAGGATCATCCTGCTAGGATGTCATTGGCATTGCCATGTCACTTGCTGCTGAATATTAAAACTATATTCTTGAAGGGCCAAACGGCACTGTAACAGCTTCCCCTTCTCTCCCGACACCGGTATAGCGGACTGAGGGTTTTGTGGTCAGTCACCACAATGAATGCCACCATATATATATATATATATTTACTTCTTGAGGGCCCATATGATTGTGAATTGTGGAATGGTGACCTCAGATATAGCAGCTTCCTGCTCAGTTAAAACACGTTCGGTTTGTTTTTCATGTTTCAAAACATGTTCGGTTTCACCTCACCCACCTCGCTGAGGACTACACTGATTCCGAATCTAGAGGTCTGGATGACGTGCTGCTTGTGGTAATTGGGGGCCAGGATATACAAAAGAGGTAGGCCCTGCTCAGCTAGGAGGGAAATGAGGGAAGGCGGAGGTGCTCCTTTGGGCTAGACAATAGTAAATACTAAACCTGAAAAGATAGACCCAGTTATGGACAATCACACTCTACTGGATGATATGATGATAATATTAAAACACTTTAATAGGAAAAAGTGAAAATAATGGAGTTGAATAACGGCAATCGACATATGAATGACAAGTGCAGCAAAGACAAGTATAGCTATAAATGCTTGGGTCTACATGTAGTGTGGGGGGCTGTAGGTACAAATAAACCTACAGAATCCACATCCAAATAAACTCTATTCAAGGTAGAGTAGCCCTACTCAAATGGGCTAAAAAGGGGCTCAGGCCAACCAGTGAATGTAAGTGTAATGTAAGACTTAGCACCAAACGTCCTGGAACTAAAATCGTCTTGAAATCAAAATCGCGACAGCTACGTTAGTTTCTGAGAACTTGGTCGCAAAAAGCTGGACCTAGAATATTTTATGGACAGACGTTTCTGAAGCCGGTGCTCTGCTATTCACGCAAGAGCACTTTCAAAAGCCTGCCCGCACTTCTGGTGCTGAGAATCTCAACACTGCTTGGTTTAGGGGTTTCTTATAGTATTTTGGAGTTCATTCACAAAATACTACAGCCAATTTCATCCATCCCTCTACGGATCAAAAAAAAGGAGCAAGAGCAAAATAATCCTATGCAGTGAACAAATTGGATGGAAACATACAGTATAATAGTCCATAGTGCAAAAGTTCCCATTGAAAATTATTTGGAGAAAATAAAAAAATATATAGTGATAAATACAATAAATATATTATTCCTGGGAAAGATGAACCCTTGAGGAAGATCAATTGATGAGTGAAACACGTAGAGTGACTTTATATCATTTTACAAGACTTGTAAGAGGTGTGCTTCTGTGCTCTATTTGCCTGCAAAACATGAGAGTGTGATCTACTCTGTTTCTCTGCTGCATGCTTAATTAAGAGGACAAGTGAGGCATTGCTTGCTGGAGTTGAGCCTGTGGATAGTCAGTCGTTAGACACTGGGTGGTCTTTATGCTTTTTATTCCTTTGGAGCATATGAGTGTCTTTCCAGTATGTGGTTTTTATTCATGAAACCATGAAAAATTTATTTTCACAGTGTTTTTATTTCCTCTCCTATATATAATGAGATCCTGCCCTGCACCGATACAAAGATAAAGATCCTGTTGGAGTCAACTTTGTGTTGCAAAATGCTTCAATATTCCTATAGACCATGTGAGTGGGAATTTCAATGTTTTTGGACCATTCCCCTTTTGACCTGCATCATTTTGAACTACAGTATATTTATTTTCTGCTTTTTCATGTAACATCCTGAGAAAGTTTGTGCTTTGAACCTGTTGCTGCCATCCATCCCTCTACACCTGATTGCATGTGGCACCAGGGACCTCAGTCAACATGACAACAGGGTTATTTTGAGACCTTCACAAATGTAAATGTTTTGCTAAATTGTTTTAACTTTTTGTTGAGGTCACATTTTGAATTAAAGAATCAGAGAGGGGGTATGGACATCCCTGGAAATAATCAAAGAATTCTCCTCAGGACCATATCCTCTGCAATGGACCAGATACTGTAGACTGCATTGAATCTTCTGAATTGGTATCCATTGCACCTCAAATTCCTCCCAGCCTTCCACTAGAGCCATCTGAAGGCTTTGAGGAGGGTGACATTAATATTTTTTTTTCGATTTGCCGGAAGTTCCAATTTGAATGCAACAGGGTTAAACTTTTTCAGTTTTTTGTAGGGTCCATTGAAACTAGGACCAAGTTTGGAAGAAGGCAGTTTCAGGCAAATATTTTTTTTAACCCCCTTCACCCACCCCCACTACCCACAATAAAAAAAATACACACACCAGCCCCACACTAACTAAATAAATATATATATATATATGACCCCAACAACACCTATACCCCCCTAACATACAGTATAGTAATGGGCACAATGACTATTATCCACAAATGGATAATAGTGCAGTTGTCCATTTAAAATACATACACAACAATAAATACATTAAATACATATAGTACTCACCACCCATGTCCGGCTGCCACGATGAAGGCCATCCTCATCTTCATCCTACCCATGCCCCATCCGCTTCTGCAAAACAGACACAATAATTAAAACATCCAATGTAATGTCCCCTAACCCCTTAATCACCATAGCGGTTATTAACCGCTACAGTCATTAAGGGGTTAACCAATCATCACCCACATACCCTCCCCCACTAACCCCCCCAACCACCCTCACCCACTTCCCACAAGGGAGTCCTACCAAATACCCTTGGGCCCAATACCCCCTCCCCCAGCACATACTGTACAATAATGTGCCAAATAAATATTATCCACATAGGGATAATACATTATTTGGCCATTATTAAACACATTCAATACCGTAATCAAATAAAGAAATTTGTACTAACCTCATCAATAAGAAGGCTCCGTCGCCAGCTTCATCCTTGGTGTCCGTTGCCAAAGTAATAAATAGGCAATACATCTGAATTACATTAACATACCAATGAACCCCTTAATCACCTTATCGGGTACTAACCTCAAAGGTAATTAAGGGGTGAAGCCATCCTGCAATGGCAACACCACTTATGCATAACATCCTCAATGAATTAAAAACCAATTTCCTACACAAATCTCAATTAATCATTCAATCTGAAGGCTCAAATGCCACTTAAAACATTGCCTTTACAGTGTATACATGTAGCATAACATGTAAACTACATGTACACGCTGCAAATCAATGTTAACAATACAGTAATCCAACTCAAATAGCCTGACATCACAAGAACTATATTATGTATCTATGCATAGCAGCATAGCCACAATCATTTACAATACATAAAATGAAGCTTTAACAACACTATCATTTCTTACCCTGTATGTATATATCTCTCTAGACATACATACATACATACAGTGGCAAGAAATGATATGCAATAAAAAATAATGAAGACATGAAAAAGCAAAAAAAAAACACAGTTACATGAAATACATTTCTTTATTTAACTTACCATTACTTGCCCCCACGACTCCCGTTGATCAGCTTACTCACGAACCAATCCACGAACAGGAACCCATAAAATAAAAAACCATAAAATAATAAACATTAAAATAATAAAACACGACAATCCAGGGGTCTTCTAGTTGTAATCCATCTTCATCTATGTTCTTCTTTCTTCTATCTCCTTCCAGCGGTGCGGGGTCTTGTAATCCTTCTTCATCTGTATTCTTCTACCTTCTTCCGGGGTCTTCTCCCCGTCTGCGGCCACGCCCTGGTCTTCTTTCTTCAGAGGAGGTCCTTCCTCCTCGGCGTCTGGCTTCAAAATGAGACGACATAGCCTTTTTAAGGCCTATGACGTCACATTTTCGTCATATGGTTCCCACGGCCCTGATTGGGCCGTGAAAATACAATAAATACATTAAATGCATATAGTACTCACCACCCATGTCCGGCTGCCACGATGAAGGCCATCCTCATCTTCATCCTACCCATGCCCCATCCGTTTCTGCAAAACAGACACAATAATTAAAACATCCAATGTAATGTCCCCTAACCCCTTAATCACCATAGCGGTTATTAACCGCTACAGTCATTAAGGGGTTAACCAATCATCACCCACATACCCTCCCCCACTAACCCCCCCAACCACCCTCACCCACTTCCCACAGGGGAGTCCTACCAAATACCCTTGGGCCCAATACCCCCTCCCCCAGCACACACTGTACAATAATGTGCCAAATAAATATTATCCACATAGGGATAATACATTATTTGGCCATTATTAAACACATTCAATACCGTAATCAAATAAAGAAATTTGTACTAACCTCATCAATAAGAAGGCTCCGTCGCCTCCGTGTTTTGGCCGATGTAAAAAAAAATGATGACGTCACTTAAAGGCAATGGCAGCACAGCCAATCAGAATGGCTTTGCTGCAATTGCCTTTAAGATGACGTCATGAAAAGACACATGGCCGGACTCACATGGTACGGCAGCCAATCAGAGCGTGGGAAGTCTATCCCTACTTTGATTGGTTCAAGTACCATGTGACAGAGGCTTGGGGGAGAAAGTATGTGACGTCATTGAAAGCCTCTGTCACATGGTACTTGAACCAATCAGAGTATGGATAGACTTCCCACGCTCTGATTGGCTGCTGTACCATGTGAGTCCGGCCATGTGTCTTTTCATGACGTCATCTTAAAGGCAATTGCAGCAAAGCCATTCTGATTGGCTGTGCTGTCATTGCCTTTAAGTGACGTCATCATTTTTTTTTACATCGGCCAAAACACATGGTTTTCACGGCCCAATCAGGGCCGTGGGAACCATGACGAAAATGTGACGTCATAGGCCTTTAAAAGCCTATGTCGTCTCATTTTGAAGCCAGACGCCGAAGAGGAAGGACCTCCTCTGAAGAAAGAAGACCAGGGCATGGCCGCAGACGGGGAGAAGACCCCGGAAGAAGGTAGAAGAATACAGATGAAGATGGATTACAACTAGAAGACCCCTGGATTGTCGTGTTTTATTATTTTAATGTTTATTATTTTATGGTTTTTTATTTTATGGGTTCCTGTTCGTGGATTGGTTCGTGAGTAAGATGATCAACGGGAGTTGGTGGGGGCAAGTAATGGTAAGTTAAATAAAGAAATGTATTTAATGTAACTGTTTTTTTTTTGCTTATTCATGTCTTCATTTTTTTTTATTGCATATCATTTCTTGCCACTGTATGTATGTATGTATGTCTAGAGAGATATATACATTCAGGGTAAGAAATGATAGTGTTGTTAAAGCTTCATTTTATGTATTGTAAATGATTGTGGCTATGCTGCTATGCATAGATGTGTGTTAAATGTATTTTATTTTAGAGAGATGTAAGTTTTGGGCTTTATGCTGTACTGTAGGTTATGGAGAGGGTTGCTTTAGTATATAATAATTGTTGGTGTCCTTTTTTGTATCTTTTGAACTTGTTCTCTGTTACGATAGCTATAGTTAATTGTGTAATTGGTAGGGATGGTATTTTAATTGTTTAGGGATGTAATTCCTGTGTGTTTATTCATTGATGGTGACTTTATTTGCTTACATAATATAGTTCTTGTGATGTCAGGCTATTTGAGTTGGATTACTGTATTGTTAACATTGATTTGCAGCGTGTACATGTAGTTTACATGTTATGCTACATGTATACACTGTAAAGGCAATGTTTTAAGTGGCATTTGAGCCTTCAGATTGAATGATTAATTGAGATTTGTGTAGGAAATTGGTTTTTAATTCATTGAGGATGTTATGCATAAGTAGTGTTGCCATTGCAGGATGGCTTCACCCCTTAATTACCTTTGAGGTTAGTACCCGATAAGGTGATTAAGGGGTTCATTGGTATGTTAATGTAATTCAGATGTATTGCCTATTTATTATTTTGGCAACGGACACCAAGGATGAAGCTGGCGACGGAGCCTTCTTATTGATGAGGTTAGTACAAATTTCTTTATTTGATTACGGTATTGAATGTGTTTAATAATGGCCAAATAATGTATTATCCCTATGTGGATAATATTTATTTGGCACATTATTGTACAGTATGTGCTGGGGGAGGGGGTATTGGGCCCAAGGGTATTTGGTAGGATTCCCCTGTGGGTAGTGGGTGAGGGTGGTTGGGGGGGATAGTGGGGGAGGGTATGTGGGTGATGGTGGGTTAACCCTTAATGACTGTAGCGGTTAATAACCGCTATGGTGATTAAGGGGTTAGGGGACATTACTTTGGATGTTTTAATTCTTGTGTCTGTTTTGCAGAAGCGGATGGGGCATGGGCAGGATGAAGATGAGGATGGCCTTCATCGTGGCAGCCGAACATGGGTGGTGAGTACTATATTTATTTAATGTATTTATTGTTTTTATGTATTTTACATACACAGGGGGTGTATGTTGTTTATTGCAATGTTTATTGTTGGCAAATGTCCCCAATAAACATGCTATTCTGCCTTAACCCCTTCATTGCCTTATCGGCTATCCGCTATGGTAATGAAGCAGCATTTATGTATTTTTAATACTATTGTGCGGGAGCAGGGGGCCCCCTGAGCTGAACCGCATTAATTTGTGTCTCAGAGACCCCCTGCTTCCCGAATTACAGGCCCCGGTTTGGGGCATCGGTTACAGTGTCGCCGCCATATTTATAGCGGGCACGTCGCGAATGGGATGCTATAAAGATGGCGGCGGCACTGCCAGCCAATGACACATTCCGGGGCCTTTAACTCGGGAAGCAGGGGGTCCCTGGTCCACAAAGTGATGCGGTTCAGCTCGGGGGACCCCCTGCTCACAGTACAGTATTATTAAATAAATATTAATGCTGCTTCGCTACCGTAGCAGATACCCTGTAAGGTTAGGAACGAGTCTTTATTGATGTGTGTGTTTTACTCATAGTGTAGATGTGCAGAGGGTCTCCGGAGCTGAAGCACTTTGGTTTTAGGTCCGGGAACCCCCTGCTTCCCGAGATATAGGCCCCTTTAGGGGGTGCCGGTATCCCTCTGCTTTGTTTACATGCCGCGGTCACGTGATCGCGACCTTTAAACGCAGAGGGATACCGGCACCTCATAAAGGGGCCTGTATCTCGGGAAGCAGGGGGTCCCCCGACCTGAAACCAACGCGGTTCAACTCCGGAGACCCCCTGCACATGTACACTAGGAGTAAAAGTTGTTTAAAAATACTTTATTTGTTGCCGATGTTTGCGTTGAGAGAGCGGCTTGTCTCTCTCTGCTGCAAACATCTATCGCCACCAAAGGCCTATCGGAAGGCTTATCGGGAGCCAGGCTGTATCGGCACAGGCTCATCGGCAGCTTTGCTTTCGCAGTGCTTCGGCAGGGATCGGAAGGATTCGGCCCTTACTGAATACTGGGAGGGCAAATCGCCCAAAAAATGCCGATCCCCCACCTATCCGCCACACTTGGTGAAAAGATTTTATCGGGCCTTACTGCATGAGGCCCTATATCTGTAGGGACACTATGAAGGTGAAATATCTGAAATTAAGATTTTAGAGAGCTCATATGCCACCGGGTAGCTTTATAAGGGGGAGAAATGGGCTTCATGCATAAAGCGGTCGGCCACTAACAGACCTAATGGGAAATCTGACACTGATCCTAATACATAGGGAAATGATTTTGACCAGGTTTTTTGGATGTATCGGCAGGTAAGTTCATCTTTTAAATGCTCGGTATGCCCCTTCCAATATGCTGCAGCTAGAGCTTCATTATTCCATCCTGTCTCAGCAGCAAGGGTACGGAATGCAATTGCAAACTTGCTTTTGAACTTGTTTATTAATGACCTTGAGGTTGGCATCAAAAGCAAAGTCTCCATCTTTGCTGATGATACTAAATTGTGTAAGGTAGTAGAATCAGAGCAGAATGTAATTTCTCTCCAGATGGACTTGGAGAGACTGGAAACGTGGGCAGGTAAATGGCAGATGAGGTTTAATACAGATAAATGTAAGGTTATGCATTTGTGAAGAAGTCTGATTAGACGAAACACGTTGGGACATTATCTATTCACTGTACAGACTGCACGAGACCCTTGGGAGCTGTCTGGAGCACTATCACCTCCTCTTTTGTGATATCCCCTGGTGTATGGCCATCACTGGGGTTTATTGAGAGTTGGGATTCAGTTACTTCAGTGTAGCTCTTTTTGGCTATCTGGTTGCTTTTCTGTTTTTTGTTTTTATGTTATAAAGATTTATTTCCTTTTCTCCTGCGTCCTTTTCCTTTTTTGGGATTATCCTGTGATTCCAGAACCACCCTGTAAAGTTGGTTACTTTAACGACCACAAGCCCTATTACCTTCACATGAAATGTGAGTGCATATTTTGCCTTAGTATTCTACTATTACTCACATATACAATATCACACTATTTGTGTCTAATTTGTTCCATTGAGAATATCCTGTTATCGGTGAGCCTGTATGACGCTGCGAGTCCTGCCACTGGAGATGGTATACATCATCAGAGATAAACTGCTAACGGAGAGTCTACACAATCAGTGTGGTTAAACTTAGTAACCGAAATGCCCGCTTGACTACGTCAAATGTGAGTGCAATACTTTCTTTGCTCAAACAGTTATATACAGTATTACACTATTATGTGCCTTTTCCTCTTCTCTATATATTTCCAATTCTGATGAGATTGTGCGCATCTGGAACGTTCTTCCTCAACTACTCAAGTGGCCCAGAACGAACCCATTTGTTATCCGGTGCGGCACCCATCAAGAGAATCCATATATTTGGACTATAACGTATCCTTTTAGGTCACAGTTGTTTGCGCTTGTTTTTTTCTTCTTATCATCAAACGGTCAAAGAATGGAAGGGAAGTAAACATAATTATGCCCCTTTACAAAGCATTAGTAAGACCTCACCTTGTACATGGAGTACGATTTAGGGGAACCAATCCTAAGAAAAGACATTATGAAACTAGAGAGAGTGCAGAGAAGAGCCACCAAATTAATAAAGGGGGATGGACAATCCAACTTATGAGGAGAGGCTAGCTAAATTAGATGTATTTACATTAGAAAAGAGGTGTCTACGAGGGGATATGATAACTATATACAAATATATTCGGGGATAATACAAGGAGCTTTCAAAAGAACTATTCATCCCACGGGCAGCACAAAGGACTTGGGGAATCCCTTAAGGTTGAAGGAAAGGAGATTTCACCAGCAACAAAGAAAATAGTTCTTTACAGTAAGGGCAGTTAAAATGTGGAATTCATTACCCATGGAGACTGTGATGGCAGAAACAATAGATTTGTTCAAAAAAAGGTTGGACATCTTTTTAGATAGGAAAGGTATACAGGGATATACCAAATAATTATACATGGGAAAGATGTTGATCCAGGGATTAATCCGATTGCCAATTCTTGGAGTCAGGAAGGAGTTTATTTTTCCCTTATGAGATATCATTGGATGATATGACTCTTTGTTTTTTTGTTTGCCTTCCTCTGGATCAATAAGTAAGTATAGATAAAGGATAAAGTATCTGTTGTCTAAATTTAGCATAGGTTGAACTTGATGGACGTACAGTACGTCTTTTTTCAACCTCATCTACTATATATATATATATATATATATATATATATATATATATATATGTGTGATAAAAAAAACACTGGCACTCCAATAGAAATTCAATAATGAATAGGTGCATGTCCCATATAAATAATAAAAGTATACATTACCGCATAGCAGCAAAAAGGAGACAGCACTCAGGTGAATGAAAATTAATGTATTACATACAGCACATAACTCCTTATGTGCTGTATTTAATACATTAATTTTCATTCACCTAAGTGCTGTCTCCTTTTTGCTGCTATGCGGTAATGTATACTTTTATATATATATATATACATATATAAATATACAGGGTGACCAGGGAAATCCGGGTAACAAAGAGACAGCACACCATAGTATAATGAAATAAATGAAGTTTATTAAAACACAGGGCAGCCAACGTTTCGGTCCTCAGAGTGAGGACCGAAACTTTGGCTGCCCTGTGTTGTTAATACACTTCATTTATTTCATTATACTGCGGTGTGCTGTCTCTTTGTTACTCGGATTTCCCTGGTCACCCTGTACATGTTTCTATATGGGATGAGCGGCTGCCTTCAATTGAGAAACTGTGAGTGCAAACTATTTTTTCATTGACTATATACATATATATATATATACAAAACAAATGGGGCAGCCGGCACTCCCAATACCATAAACAGTTTGCGGTGCATGTCCTATACCAATAGTAAGAGAAAAGTAATCCACTCCAGCAGGAGCAGACACAAGACACCACTCAAAGGTAAGTAGGAAAACTTGTATTCAAAAATAAACATAGCACAAACATGACCAAAGTTTCTGTCCTCGTGGGACCTTCTTCAGGGTGGTGCTTGAGACTAATGGACAGTGGATCCCTTAAATACCCCCATATCCCCACCAAAACGACTCAACCAGAGTAGCTGATTGGCCGTGCATCAAGTCCCATGATCAGACCCAAAGTCGCTGAGGTCGCACTATGCCTGTCATCAACACAGCTGCATGATCCACAGGGATCAGAGTTGTGTATGCAGTGCCATCAGGCCACCACTGAGGTGTGTATGCAGTACCATCAGGCCGCCACTGTGAGGGAAGAAAGCGTTCTCCGTAACCATGGGGCCATGCTGCTGGAGACCATGACGCCATGGTCCATCGAAGAGGACTTAACGTCTTAGCTATACGCACATGCGCAGCCCCATCACCACTTGAGTAGGCAGCGCGGCATCTCACACAGTGGGGAGATACGCGATCGATCCCTCACATCCTGGCAATCATGATGGTGGATATAGTATCTGACTGAACAGAAGTGGGAACACTTATATAGAAATAAGGTGCAGTAATAACCGGGACATCAGGGGGATCTCCAGGGGTACTATGAAATGACAGAAAGTGAGAAACAAACGTGAAAAACAGGATAAGGAGAAATAAAAGCATAGCAGAATTCCTTGTCGCTGCAGGCATTAATAAAAAGAACATTATTATAACACTATATGATCATCAGGCCATTGGATCTACAAAATGGCTACAAGGATCCTGAGTTAATCAAAACCAGGGGAAGGAGATGGCAACAAAAAGCTATGTATATATGGTAAAACACTGACAGTGAAAAACACATTAACAGGAGGAAGAGAGGGAGGGAAGGAATGGTGAGAACATAGAGGGGGAGGAAGGATAAGTCAAGTAGGGAAGGAATGAGGAAGGAGGGAAGTAGGAAATGGGAAAAGAAACACATACAGCCAAGGGCAATTAGCCTGCCCAAATAAGTAACACACTGTTATTAAAGAAAGCACCCAAGCTTGAAATCCTCATTGAGACCCTTTGGGGCCATTGTATTGAGCTCAAAAATGTGTCTTGCTTCCATCTGTAATAAGAGTCTTCCCCTATCTCCACCCCGTGGTGACACATGAGCTTGCATGATGGGAATGCATCTCATTGTCGCAAGGTTGTGTTTGAATTTCTTAAAATGTCTTGCAACTGTTTGTAGTTTTTGGTCAGCATGGAGTGGAGATAGGGGAAGACTCTTATTACAGCTGGAAGCAAGACTCATTTTTGAGCTCAACACAATGGCCCCAAAGGGTCTCAATGAGGATTTCAAGCTTGGGTGATTTCTTTAATAACAGTGTGTTACTTATTTGGGCGGGCTGATTGCCCTCGGCTGTATGTGTTTCTTTCCCCATTTCCTATTTCCCTCCTTCCTCATTTCTTCCCTACTTGTCTTATCCTTCCCTCCCCCTCTATGTTCTCACTTTTCCTTCCCTCCCTCTCTTCCTCCTGTTATTAATGTGTTTTTCATAGCTTTTTGTTGCCATCTCCTTCCCCTGGTTTTGATTAACTCAGGATCCTTGTTGCCATTTTGTAGATCCAGTGGCCTGATGATCATATAGTGTTGTAATAATGTTCTTTTTATTAATGCCTGCAGCGGCAAGGAATTCTGCTCTGCTTTTATTTCTCCTTATCCTTTTTTCACGTTTGTTTCTCACTTTCTGTCATTTCATAGTACCCATGGAGATCCCCCTGATGTCCTGGTTATTACTGCAACTTATTTCTATTTAAGTGTTCCCACTGATGTGCAGTCAGTTACTATATCCACCATCATGATTGCCAGGATGTGAGGGATCGATCGCGTATCTCCCCACTGTGTGAGATGCCGCGCTGCCTACTCAAGTGGTGATGGGGCCACGCATGTGCGTATTGCTAAGCCATTGAGTCCCCTTCGATGGACTCAGGGCGTCATGGTCTCCAGCAGCACGGCCTCACGGTTACAGAGGATGCTTTCTTCCCTCACAGTGGCGGCCTGATGGTACTGCATACACAACTCAGTGGTGGCCTGATGGCACTGCATACACAACTCTGATCCCTGTGAATCATGCAGCTGTGTTGATGACAGGCATAGTGCGACATCAGCGACTTTGGGTCTGATCATGGGACTTGATGCACGGCCAATCAGCTACTCTGGTTGAGTCATTTTGGTGGGGATATGGGGGTATTTAAGGGATCCACTGGCCATTAGTCTCAAGCACCACCCTGAGGAAGGTCCCACGAGGACCGAAACGTTGGTCATGTTTGTGCTATGTTTATTTTTGAATACAAGTTTTCTTACTTACCTTTGAGTGCTGTCTTGTGTCTGCTCCTGCTGGAGTGGATTACTTTTCTCTCTCATATATATATATATATAGGAACACAGAAAAAACAGGCACACTCATAGCGTAAAAATGTATAACAATATTTATGGAGTAAAGGATTTAAAATGCACACTCACAAACATAGCTTAATAAAAAGCAATTTTGAATATAACTCAGCCAGCCCGACACAGGAACCCGGTACCAGATGACTTCAGTGTCCGGTGTAGATTCACTACAGCTGCCTCTATGGATGCCTCCGCAACCCGGAGACCACGAGGGATGCCACCATCCTCTCAATCCGGCGTCACACAGTGAGTTCTTAGCTCCAGGTATCGCGAGAACTCAGTGACGTTAGTGGACATAGCCGGAACAAGTTCTGATTGGTTCATCTAAATATAAATACTATGTTCCTCACCTGTACTGTTATCTCCTGATAAAGTCTCTTTTGAGACGAAACGCGTAGAGAGTGTTTGGTGGAGATGTTTTGTTCCATTTTTAATAATTATTCACTCACAAGCCAGCTATAGCATTTGTTGTTTCTTTGGAAACATTTATCTCAGCCGTCCACTGAATACACGTATGTGAACTTGTTCCGGCTATATCCACTGACGTCACTTAGTTCTCGCGATACCTGGAGCTGAGAACTCACTGTGTGACGCCGGATTGAGAGGATGGTGGCATCCCTCGTGTTCTTCGGGTTGCGGAGGCGTCCATAGAGGCTGCTGCAGTGAATCTACACCGGACACTGAAGTCATCTGGTACCGGGTTCCTGTGTCGGGCTGGCTGAGTTATACTCAAAATTGCTTTTTATTAAGCTATATTTGTGAGTGTGCATTTTAATCCTTTACTCCATAAATATTGTTATACCTTTTTACGTTATGAGTGCGCCTGTTTTTTCTGTGTTTCTATAGATATCTTCAAGGAAGTGGTGTTCCTTTCATTCGGGCTGCAGATACTCTTTTGGATAGCAATTGGAGCATTATTTAGGATTTGTATACATTTTTTATATATATATTTTTCTGGACTTTACATCTGATAATTTTATTTTTATTTTTTATATATTTTTGTATTGTGCATGTATACTATCTTTCCCCATTTTTGTACAGTATAGGTTTTTTTCTTCATGTTGATGTGGCTATTCATATAATGGTTTAGGTTGGCGCCGTTTTTTCTTTCTGTTGTGCTATATATATATATATGCATACCCAGTTAAAATCAACCCCACACTGATGAGACCCATCAAGGTCGAAACAGCTGTCTGTGGGTGATTTTCTGGGTATGCACCTTAACCCTGGCTGTGCTCAAAGCTGTGACCATGCAGCAAGCTTAAGCCTATAGGGAACCATGTTAAAAATGGTTTTTGAGGCAAAAAGTGACACTGTGTGCTCATTTGCATATCATTTCCCAGAATCCCTTGCTGCAGTGGAAGTGCTGTACGCTGGGTGATGATGGGGAAAGGCGGGGTTGCAGACCTGCCTAAGACATGCAGATGAGCATACAGTTGTATTTGCATATATATATATATATATATATATATATATATAATATATATATATAAAAAAACCATAATACTGAGTTAAGTTATGGTGAGTAAAAAAAGTGACAAAAACCCTCCACAGGAAAGCAAATATGCAAATATAACTGTATGCTCATCTGCATGTCTTAGGCAGGTCTGCAACCCCGCCTTTCCCCATTATCACCCAGCATACAGCACTTCCACTGCAGCAAGGGATTCTGGGAAATGACATGCAAATGAGCACACAGTGTCACTTTTTGCCTCAATAACCATTTTTAACATGGTTCCCTATAGGCTTAAGCTTGCTGCATGGTCACAGCTTTGAGCACAGCCAGGGTTAAGGTGCATACCCAGAAAACCACCCACAGACAGTTGTTTCGACCTTGATGGGTCTCATCAGTGTGGGGTTGATTTTACTGGGAATGCAGAATGCAAGATATATATATATATATATTCATGTAGAGATATCAGTACCGTGTTAGCCGAGCTTCAATAATCAAAAAATAAATAGATGATACCGTCATCGCCGGAAGAAGAGATCAGTGTATTTCGAAAGCTCGCACAAATAAAAGCATTTCGTTAGCCACATAACGGTATCATCTATTTATTTTTTGATTATATATATATATATATATATATATATAAAATATTACTGTATGCTCATTTGCATGTCTTAGACAGGTCTGCAACCCCACCTTTCACCATTATCACCCAACACACAGCACTTCCTCTGCAGCTAGAGTTTCTGGGAAATGATATGTAAATGAGCACACATTGCCACCTTTTGTCTCAAGCTCACATTACATGAACAACTCTTAAGCCAATGCATACTGCTTTAAACACAGCTTTTAAATATAGCCTGGGATGAGATGCAAAGCCAGTAAACCCACTCACAGACAGTGTTTCAACCTTGTGGGTCTCTTCAGTGTGATGTTGGTTGTACTGGCTCTGCTTGTTTGAGACTAAGAGTAGGTCTTAACCACACCTTATTAAGGTTATGGTGGGAAAAAAGTGACAAAAACCCTTCACAGTAAAGCATATAGCAAATGGAAATATTACTTTATGCTCATTTGCAAGTCTTAGACAGGTCTGCAACCCCGCTTTTCACCATTATCACCCAGCACACAGCACTTCCAATGCAGCAAAGGATTCTGGGAAATGACATGCAAATGAGCACACATGATATTTTGGACAGGATTTACATTATATGCAGTCATTAATAAAGGGAAACTTTTCATTTACACACCTACTATAGGACTACTTTTAAAGGAAAAATACGTTTTTTTAAAAACCAAATGACACTTTTCTGCAATGTTTTCTGCATACATATAATATCATCCATAAAGTTATTTATTTATCAGTAATAATCTCGTCTAAAATTATACTGAGCACCAATTATTTATTTGTGCTACAGGTATGTCTAATCTATACTGTCAACCAATGACAGTAAAACTAAAATTGAAAATAACATTTGTACTCTTTGGGAACTGCAAAAAAATCAGAACATCCCAGAAGCAGCCCCAAATACTTGATTTATTTACAGTATCACAGTATCCCAGATGCTAAGGTCAATACAATGGGATTCCTTTTCATTGATAAATTTAGTTCTAATGTTTGCAATTGTTTTACCCCACTTCTGCAACTATGAGACCATACAGTAAGTCTCCCTCATCCATGCTCATGGGTAAACCCTAGTGTCCTTAATCCATGTTATGCTGCTTGTCTGCTTGTAACGGCTAGTGCAATATTCCTAGCACAGTAAAATCTCTCTTCTACCACTACAGAACCTTTATTTAGTTTATAGTAGATTAGTGTATGCAGCATGTTAAACTACATTTAACCATAGAATATGGGTTACATTGAACTGGTGGATTCCATTTATTTTTCAGGATTCTCACAGTTTACACCAAAATTTGCTGAGAAATTGAAAAGTTTACTAGTAAAATTCAACAGTTTTTATGTAACAGTCATTTAGAATACAAATTTGTTTCAGATACTGTATTGGAGATTGAGAGAATTTTTCTATATCTGGGAATCCCATAATCATATAAATACTGTTGTGCCTCATATGTTAAATTAGTTGGTCTATTACGTTTTCAGAAAATAAAGTACTCGGGTA
Organism: Ascaphus truei; assembly: GCF_040206685.1. Lineage (NCBI taxonomy): Eukaryota > Metazoa > Chordata > Amphibia > Anura > Ascaphidae > Ascaphus > Ascaphus truei. The sequence continues at coordinate 178,159,082 of NC_134483.1, forward strand.
AGTACAGTATGTGAATAATAATTTTTTTCTTTATGCTGCTTTGTTTAGAATCTAATTTTGTAAAAACTTCCTAAACAGGTTTTAGATGTTTTAATGTATTACCTTATTATGCATCACATTTTTAAACATTAAAGTTATTTTTGCCCATGTCAAACATTGATAAAATAAAGAAATAAATATTTTAAAAAAATAGGCTTGAACAACTGCAAAATGAAACAGAAATATACATTAGTTTTTTGATTTTCAGTATTAGGCCAGATGTGCATCTTATAAAGGGAATTTGTTAATAGCCTAAATTATGCATAACACTGAAAAAGTCGCTCAGGGGTCTAGTCAGAGTCTGGAATTAAATATGAATTTGTATCATTCATTCATAGCATGAAACTGTGTTGTAGCTACTTTTTACAATTATGTATCGCTATCTTTACTAGATCACTTACATGATCTAGTAATTTCTCTGTTTCTATGTGTATAATATTTATAATACTCCATTTGCTATATGCTTTACTGTGGAGGGTTTTTGTCACTTTTTTTTCCCACCATAACTTAACTAAGTGTGTGAAACCTATCAAATGCTTCATTTTGCAAATCTTGTGCTCCCCCTAGGGGGGGGCATTCCCCGGTTTGCGTACCCCTGATGTAACCCATCACTTATTGACATACACTGTATCAATGCTGAAAGAAAAAAAAAACCTTCAGATAACAGTCAGTCTTTATAAATTATTCAATATTTGTTAAAGTAAATTAGAGAAATAACTTGGGAATATTGTAACAAAGACTTGGGAAAATAATACAATCTTCTTAGAATAATACTGTACAATCTTCTCCCACCCACAACTTCTTCTGTTGGTTTCTTGTACAGTTTTACCTGTAAGAACCTCTTTAGCCTACATCTGTATCACCCCAAAGGAAGACAACCGAATGGGTATCACAAGGGCTGCTCCCCTCTTCACAAAAATAGTGTGCCAAGCGTTAACATCTCAGATAACTTGCTGTGGTTTGTCATCCCTACCCGTTCTAATTGTATTGCTCTGAACTACAATACAGGACATGCACAGCCTGCTGAACTAATTCAGAACCTCTTCAGCCTACATCAGCATTGCCCGAAAAGCAGCAGCCAAAGCACTGCCACAGTTTGCTTCTACAGTATTTTCTCCTGTTTGTGCACTGTACCTACCAACTCCCTGAAAATGTAAACACTTCAGCTTCATGTTCGGTAATGACTTCAGCCCCCTCTCATCTTTGGACTATTGCTACTTTTCTCACCATTATTTACCTGTTCTCTCTCAGTTGTACCTTTTCCTCTGTCCCTAGCTCCCACACTATTGTCATTGCCCTCATTTTGCAGCCATCAACTCCATCTAATTCTCACATCACATCCCCATCACTAAAACAAATACAGCAACACCCACTCCTAATCTCTCTTATTCTCCTTTTATTAATTCCAATCTGAGATTACATACAGTGTTCACTAATCCCTGCCCTATCCACATACCAATCCTTTTACATCTCACACCTTACCAAACAGCCTCCCTTTCTTCACACACTGCCAATCACTCCAACCTCATCCCAATATCACCTCTCTATCACCTCACCCTACCCTTTTCCTATGCAGTTTGGAAGACACGATTTGTCTACAATAATTTACAACAATCCATGACACTCATTTTCAAATCTCTCAACCTCCTAACCATTACAGAAACCTGCTCACCCACTCAGACACTGCCGCCCCCCTGCTTCTCTCTCCTATCTGTCTTGGCCTTAACCACTCCCAACCTGGGAATAGACAGGGTCGGTGAAGTAGGATACTTTCCACATGATACATATTTTACATCACACGCCTTTTTCCCTCCCTCTCATTCTTGTCCTTTGAAGTTCATGCTGTGCGTCTCTTTTGTTCTCTTTGTGTTGCTGTCATCTATCACCCCTGGACTAACATCTGAGGATTTTAAAAACTTGTTCCTCACTTCCTCTCTTCTTGCACAACTACTGTCATCCTTGAGACTTTAACATACCATGACAATCCCAAAACCCCTTCAGCTTTCCAATTTCTTTCCTTAACCTCCTTCTTTGATTTCTCCAAGTGAACTACGTCTCCTACTCACTACAATGGACACTCCATTGATGGTTTTCTCCTGCTTCTGCTCAGTCTATAACTCCTTTAACACTCCATTCACTGTACCTTTTGCACCCCCTCCATACTAACTTTCACACACGCATACAGAAATCTACATGCTTTAGACACACGCCAATTGTCAACATCTTTACAACCTCTCCTCTCTCCCATCTGTAACCTTTCCTACCCAGACCTGGCAACTTCTCTATACAACAGTATATTTTCATCAACCTTGGACATGACATCTCCTGTCACTACATGTTGCTCCTGACAATTTACAAAAAGTCACAACCATGGCACATAAATTGTATCCGCTAACTCCAAAAGTGCTCAATCACTGCTGAAAGTTACTGGGGTTTCTCCTTCAACTCAACTACACTCCACAAAGACAGCACTAACATAAGTCACCAATGACTTACTCACAGCTAAGTCTAAGGGGCCTAATCTAGTTGCTTCAATGTTATCACTGCCAAATCAAACGTTTTGGCATGACCCTATCTCATGGTCTGACATTTGTGTTATCACAGTATTCAGAAAGAGTTATCCCCAGTCCGAAACCATAGGGTAGGAAAATGCCAAACCGCCCAGGATAGCAATGCCTTTATCTGTGTATTTTTAAAAGTTCTGACCCTGCGATCTGCCTGCAGTCTATAAGAGCTGTACAGAGCGATGTGCATCTCCCTGCACAGCTCTTACAGCGATCACACTGTTTTTATTTTATTTTAATAACACAGTATTGAAGCAATGGGTCTCCGGAGATGAACTGCGTTAAGTTCAGCATCAGGGACCCCTGCTTCCGGAGTTATAGGCCCTGGTATGGGGTGCCATTATCTCTCTGCATTGTTTAAATCTCCCACGTCACGTGACAGGGAGATTTAAACTTTGTGGGGATACCGGCACCCCATACCAGGGCCTGTAACTCAGGAAGCTCTGGAGACCCTCTGCTTCAATACTTTTTTATTAAAATAAAATAAAAAGAACTTCATTACCTTAGCGGCTAGCCGCAAAGGTAATGAAGGGGTTAAACTAGATTACCTGGTTTTTTTAGGGGTAGAAGGTGTGGGTGAATGGGGTAATTGCCGAGGGTGGGTGGTTAGGCCTACTGGCAAGGCTGCAGGAGGAGTTTTAACCCTTCATTACCTTAGCTGTTACTACCGCGGAGAGGGACCATCTGGGTTGCCATCGACCCCAGGCGACGAGTGCCCTCAATATACATCAGATTCTTGTGGTCGGTGAGAATCGTGATGGGATTCTCAGCACCCTCAAACAGATGTCTCCACTCTTGTAGAGCCATGGCCAAAAGCTCATTATTGCCCATATCGTAGTTGTGCACAACTGTGAGAACCTCTCATCCTTCTGTTAACAAAGCACTGCCCCTGCCCTGACTTTGGATGCATCTACCTCCTAGGTGGAAGGTTAAGGTGGGATTCGGGTGTACCAGGATCAGAGCTGAGGCAAATGCCTCTTTTAGTCTCTCAAAGGCCTCTATGGCTTCATCCGGCCATCGTGCAGAATCTGGCCCTCAGCTGGTTAGGGCCATGATGGGAGCCAGGACCGAGGTGAAATTCTGTATGAATCGGCGATAGTAACTCGCAAATCAAGAAGCGTTGAATAGCCTTCAGGCCGATGGGATGTGGCTATTCCAGAACTGCTCTCAACTTTGCAGGATCCATAGCCAGCCCATAGCCAACAGTATGTAACCCAGGAAGGACGTACTTAACTGGTGGAATTGGCACTTCTCTAACTTCCCATACAACCGATTCTATTTCAAACATTGCAGAACCTGCTTCACATGATCCATGTGTTCGTGCACCAACTTTGAGAAAATTAGAATAATGCCCAGGTAGATGATGACAAATCTGTCCAACAGGTCCCGGAAGGTCTCGTTGACAAAGCTCTGTAAAATGACTGGAGCATTACACAGTCCGAATGGCATGACTAAGTACTTGTAATATCAAGTCTTCCATTCATCACCCTAGTGCATCCATTACAAGTTATAGGGGCAATAGGCAACGATTCTTCACCGTAATTTTGTTCAGTCCCCGATATTCGACACACAGCTGGTGAGATCCATCTTTCTTCTTCACGAAGAAGAAGCTTGCCCCAGCAGGGGAGGATGATTTCCTGATGAAACCCCTCTGCAGATTCTCCTGGATATACTCTTTCATGGCACAAGTATCTGGAAGAGACAGTATTGGGAGAAAGAGTGGGTAGGAGCAACCTCTGGGAGACACTGAGCCGGCCTGCAGCCCAATGGGGCAATCGATGGAACAATGTGGCGGAAGCTCCTCAGACTTGGCTTTGTCGAAGACATCCCCATAGGTGGAATAGACATTTGTAGGACAAATTAAATATCCTCCGGTGGTAGAGCGATACCAGACAAGGTCTGTGACACCTCCGAGCAGGTTTCCTTACAACAGGGGCTCCAGCGGGTAAGTCGATATGCTGTCCAATCCACCAGGGGATTATGTCGTTGCAGCCAGGGCAAGCCCAGAATGATGCTAACGGATGGTGTACGTCAAACCGTATCTCCTCCATATGATCCTTGCCTGCCTCAAATGTATTGGAACCATCTCCAGGGAGATTAACGCTGACTGTAATGGCCTACCATCGATTATCTCTAAACCAACCGGGACCTGATTCTTGATAAGAGGGTTTCGGTGCCTCTCGACGAAGGCCAGATTGATTAAATTATCGCCCAATCAAGAGTCCAAGAAAGACTGCATCTTGTCCATGAAGGATTTCCAAAGCAACTCCATGGGAAGAAGGAACCTAGTCGGTAAGACTGAAGGAGAAGAGCAGAGTGTTCCTAGTGTGACTCTCCCGGATCTCACTGGGAAGTGGCGTTTCCTGACTTGTTTTGACATTGGAGGGCCTGAGGTCCGGCACGGCCAGAGGGCATGCAGAGGCCTTTAGTTCTACTGTGGTGCTTCTCGCTGGATGAGAACCTTCTACATTCCAGTTGCATTGGTTCCTCTGGCTCCAGGAAATTGATGGGAATGGATGTTACCGAGCAAGGTGGAAAAGAGCAGATGCCTCCTCAGCGCTGAGTTCTCTTGGACCTGCATTTCTGCAGGTGCTGTCCATGTGAACGCAAAGGGCAATGAGATCCTCCAGCTCCACTGGCCGTGCAAGCGTGGAAAGCTTGTCCTTGAGGTCCTTGAAGTTCTCAGAGAGACGTTGGTAGAAAACCGAGGTGAGTGCTTTGTTATTCAAGCCAGTCTCAGTGGTGAGAGTCCGGAACTCGATTGCATAGCATTCCACTGATCGGGAGCCCTGTGAGATGTGCAGGAGAGAAGAGCATGCTGTCACCTTGCATCCCGGTGTGAAAAAGACCCACCATAGTTCCTGAGTGAAAAGAGACAGATAATTAGTGAGGTCCGGTCTGTGCTCCCACATAGGCAATGCCCAGGCCAAGGCCTCATCCATCAGCTGTGAGAAATGTCAGCTTCTCCCAAGGTGGGCACTCACCGGTCACCAAGATGGCCGGCGTCACATGGTATTTCAGCCAATCAGAGTGTGGAATTGGTTCCCATGATCTGATTGGCTGAAATACCATGTAACGCCGGTTTCGTGACGTCATTTTAAAGGCAAATGAAGCACAGCCATTCTGGTTGGCTGGCATCATTCCCTTTAAGTGACGTCATGTCAAAAAAAAAAAATAAAGTCGGAACATGGTTTGAACAGCCAATCAGGTGGCTGTCAACCATTTTGAGGCTAAATGTGACGTCACAAGCCCTATTTAAGGCTGTGACGCCTCATTTGAGCCCAAGAAGCCGACGAGACAGCATCGGCTGGGATTTAACATGGGGTATTTTGGATTGACAGATGAAAAAAGAAGATAAAGAAGAACAAGAAATGGTGACAGATGAAGATAGAAGAAGGTGATTAAAGAAAGAAAAAAGAAGATTGGGGTACCTGATCCGGATCTTCATGGCGGATGGCATCGGATACTGTTGGAGGCCTTCAAGGTACGTGAGCTTCCTTTTTCCCCGGGAGTCGGAGGGCCACCGCTTCTAATGGTAAGTAATATATTGAATGTTTGTAAATGTCTTTTTTTACAGGTTTTTTATTGGATGTGATTTTTGATTTTTTGGGGGAGGCACATTGACTGATAATATATTAATCTGTACCACTTTAGGGTACATTATTATGACAATATTTGGGGAGCATTTCTGGCTTGGTATTGCTGTTGGTTTTTTAATGTCAGTTTCTTATGTGGATGTCATTGTTTGTTTTTTTCATGCTTAATGTAATAAAATGTTTGCGATTGGTGTTCGTTTGTAGTTAATGTTGTATTTTGTTAGCTAATGCGTTTTATGGTTCTTTCAGAGATTGTTTGAATGTATTTCTTTGTCTTTTAATGTTTACATTTATTAATGTTGTTGTAATTAATTGGTTTGATTGGTTAGTGTTACTATTCATTTTGAGTTGTTTAGGAATTAATTGGTTTCATTGGTTAATGGTTTCATTAAATAATTGTTGATGTTGTTACTGCTTGTATTGATTAGATTAGCTGGTTTTTATTGACTTTATTTAGGTATGCTAATGCAGTGTTTAATAATGAGCAAATAATCTATTATCCATATCTGGATAATAGTAATTTTGCACATTATTGTACTGTATGTGTTAGGGCGGAGGGGGGAGGGGGGTCGTGTATTGATGTTTGTTAATTCTTTTTTTAATATACATTTTAATTATAGTGTAGATGTGCAGGGGGTCTCCGGAGCTGACCCGCGTTGGTTTCAGGTCCGAGGACCCCCTACTTCAGGAGATACAGGCCCCATTATGGGGTGCCGGTATCCCCTGCACTTTCAAGCGTCCACATCACGTGACCGGGACATTGAAATTCTGCAGGTGATACCGGCACCCCATAACGGGGCCTGTATCTCCTGAAGTAGGGGGTCCTCGGACCTGTAACCAACGCTGTTCAGCTCCGAAGACCCCCTGCTCATGTACACTATAATTAAAATGTATTTATTTATTGTACGTCACCTGTAACAGCCTTGCATGGAGATGGCAAATCTCCATGCAAATGTTACAAGCAGCTTTTTTTTCTATCAGCTAGCGTACGTAAAGGTTAAGAACGCTAGCAGGGGGAAAATACATTGCATGCACGATAATCCAGTTTTGGGCACGTCCGATAAAAAATGGGCTGAGGGCCTTAGTGAATCGCGCCGCCGGCTTCATTTTTTATCGAACGTGCTAATTTTTTCAGGCCGGCGCGAAAGCTCGGAGCTTAGTGCATAGCCCCCTATATGGTTGTTTTTAATTCTTTGCCTGATATACAAAAAAAAATTGACCTTGTTTCTCAGCTCGGCTAATATCACTATCGCTTAATTAGCTTTCCACTTTTAAACTTTTTGTAATAGTGGCCACGGTAGAGTGTAAGCTCTTGTGACACTAGAAAAGTAGTTGTATGGTGATTGAAAAATAGAAATCTCTATCTCATGTAACAATAATGATTTTAACCTTAAACTTAGCCTGTTAAATTTCACACATCCATACCGTACACTCTTAAATTTCAATGCAAAAAGTAAATTAACTTCAGTTATAATAATAAAAAAATAAAATGAATAAACAGATTACACATTATATTTACTTCTCTGTTATTCTTAAAACTAAACATTATCTTGGTTATATTTTTAAATATAACCGTTTCACCACCGATTTCCAATACACATCTTGACTAGATTACTTTATTTAAACCAGACCTTCAAAAAGGGGGAATTGTCTTGGCCCCAGGCCCTGTTCCCAGCATCCACTGTCCTCCGTCATCTTGTGATCTTATAATCCCTCATTTATCCCACCCAACATAAGTAATAATAATAAATTAAACCATCTAGACCAGGTTAAGATTTCACATAAAAGTCTCAACTCTGTTTTAAATAAGGTAATTCAAAAAACTGAAGCGCAAACTTGCCAGGATATTGATATAACCAATTGGTGTTAAAAATGTGTTCAAATGAAAACAATGCTCCAAAGAACCTTGCCGTAAATTAAACTCATATAAACTCTTCGGTATTTTAAAGTGATAGATTACGATATTGTCCCAGTCCTCTTCCAAAAGATTAAAATGCAAATCATAGCACAAAATAATTTACTAAATGACAAATTTGGGGGGGGAATGAATATTCACTCATAAACTCCCACTTTTAATCATGCTTTGTGTCATAAGGGCACACCCACACCCCACTCTGAACATGTTTCCTTTGTTCTATCGGCCTCGGGTCACCATACACGCCCCAACTCCACCCCTAACATGTGTGAGGAGTTCCAAGATGGCCACCAGTGCTAGTGGATGGTGTACTATGAGTGCCAAGTTTAGCAGTTTCCTAATGTGTTTTGCATGGGCTACATTGAAATGGATATCTGGAATATGGGAGAGAAATGTTAAACATCTATTTATATCAACCCCCAATAGCAACAATCGTAATGTAGCCACCATATACCTTAATATTCTAAATATCGATGCAATTCTAATAACCAGGAGACCTAACCTTACAAGACCGGATCACGTCCCCCTTTGTCACATTTTCTACTCCCCCACAACCTATAAGTCTGTTAGCAAGTCATGAGCCCTGAATAAGATATGAGATAAGGAGAGAGGAGGAGAGAAACAGATGCAGAGATAGAGAGATACCTGTGGATAACCAGGAAAAGTGCTAATTTTAATATATTTTGCATATTTAAATTATCTCTCTCTTCCCTTAGTAGGGATGTCCAAACAAAGTATGAAAGTGAAAGTAATATAAATGCATAAAACATGCCTTGTTTTAACTTTTTAACATTAGGCAAACTTGTTGGTAATTTTTGGATCAAAGCAAACTTTTTCACAGAATCAAAAAGGAAATTTGCCATGTTCTCTTTTCCCTGCCTTTTCTTCCAAAAGCTCTAAGTCAGGGTATGGATATTGTTTGAATATAAATTCTCAAGTAAAATTCACCAATTTTGCACAAACTTTGGAACTTTGCCCCTTTCACTTTTTTTGGCTAAAAAGTTTGAGTGGGGGTTATATAATTTTCTGACTTTTTTGGAAGTTTGAAAAAAACACTGGCGAACTGAATTTTCAGAAAATTTGCACATCTCTATTCAGTGTCATTGAAGGGATTATTGGAAGAAACAACCACTTGTTCCACTGCTGCTGGTTTATAAGAAATTGCCAAATAATCCATACTGTACTGTACAGTATGTGAACTCAACACATGGAAAAAACTAATACAAAAAAAACATTCTGGTGCTTTGGTGCTTGAAAAAAAAAAGTCTTACAAAAGTTTTTTTTCTGTCTAACAAAAAAGGCCAAACCTGGTAATTAATATAGAGGTCCTTTTCATAGGGATTCCTGCCCCATAATGAACCATGTTCAGTGGTGTCTAAAGATATGAATTTTCTTTCTTTATTTTCTTCTTATCTTTATTTTTTATGGAGGATGGGAGCTGGTTTAGAGTGATAACTTTCACAGTTTCTGTCTACAGAAAGTAGTACACATTTTGTTTTATTTATTTTTACTTAATTTAAATTAACTTTACAGAAATGTGAACAATAATCAAATTAACAAAAAGATATGGGTAAATTAAACATTTTGTTAGGCGAATAGTAGGAAGTTTTATTGAATAGATCCTATACAGTGGAAGCCCAGTGTTCTGCCCTAAGTTCAGTGGAATGCATATTGGTTGAAAAAGTAAATCAAGTAAATAGTTCAGTGTCTGTTTAACTGGCAAGAACCCCTAATCTTTGACTTGACATTAGCCAGTTCCTGATAACCTATAGAAAACCCTGTAGATATGCCAAAATGAATGCCATTCAAGGTTTGATGCTCCCTGTTACGAACCAATATAGTAAAGATATCTCACAGTTTAAAGTATACTGTATTAGAGGTGCAACCACTAAAAAGGCAGTATAAAGCTAGTATTTTCTAGATGGCAATTCTCCCTAAGGATGAAACCCAGTTTTCACGAATCTATGATCTGTAAGGAGATATGTGCATTCCCCAATCCAAAAAATAATTTATGATTGTTAGGTACTGTATAATCAATTGTGTATGTTGTTGGAGTAGAGGTGTGTCATAGAGAAAGATTGTGGGGTTGCAGTCAGTGGCTGGGACAAACTAGCCAGTGGGTAGTGATAGTCAGAAAACAGGCAGAGAGAGGTCATCGCTGGATAGAGGCAAGCAAAGTGAGGTCCGATGGGGTCTGGTACACAACGACAGCAAAGGCATGAAGCAGCAGAGAGCTTGTCTACAAGGAAGAACCACAATAAACAGGCACAGGAAGCCCCTTAAAAAGTTGCCTTCAGGGAAAAACATCAGTACAAAAGCAGACCTAGTGGCAGACCAGGCGTACTCTAGACTGGGAAGGAGAAGGACCAAGTCAAGATCCACCATGGACACAACTGACAAGGTGATTCCGTCTTCTCAGGTAAGGGGGGAAAATGATTAATGGATAAAGGGAGATAATGAAGCTTATTAATTGATTTTTGTTCATTGTGAAATGTATTCACAAATATAGTTTTTTGAACATGAATCACTGGGAAACTGAAGAACCAATAATCCATACATTGCTTTAAAACATATTGTACTATGTACCCAAATATTTAAAGATAAATTAGAAATGACCCATTCTATTTTAGCTATTATCATAACTTAAAACCTATAAAGTTCGTATCCTGTGAATAACTGAAGTTACACAAAATGGCAATTTTAAACAGCAATGACATTTATAAAAGTTATTAATCTCAAATTGTAAGGTTAAATGCAATTTCAAATTGTAATTTTAAATGCACTTAGGTTTTAAAAATGGCCCCATGCACGCAGTATATCAAAGATTACATGCAAATTTGCATAATATTGCTTTTTCTAGCAGTTATACATTTGTTAATAGCTAATTAGAGGATACATAACATGCAATAAATTACTGTTAATAGGCACATTACTTAATTTTTCTCTTGATAATGAAGTTACCATTACTAATGAATTTTAAATATTCAATAATAACACTTTATTGATATAGATACCACTTTTTAGAACTACGGTGACTCCCTACATTACATAGCAAATGAGAAATTAATTTTTTTTTTAAATTTCTCCCCTGCAGATTCTAAAAATAATTATTAAATCAATCAACACTACGGGGCGTATACTATAAGTGTTCATAAGCCACTTATTGAGCACTTATCAGCCAAAATGCCTACTGCCATTCTGTAAGCCTTGATAAGTGGGCGATAAAGTCATGAACCACCAACATTTTCAGGCGCCAAATAAGCCATTTATCGGCAAGTTCTGAAGCTCATGCAATTCTAGTAGAATTGATTAGTTTATCGAGGCCTATCGAGGCTAATCGCAGTTCTAGAATGGTGAATTTCTCCCAAAATCCTCACGCCAGGAAAGGTTGGAGGGAGGCTGATGAGAAGCTGCTGAGAGGCGCGATACAGAACATAGGAAAAAAATGCTTTTATTCTGCATTGGATTAATGCCGGGAGATCCCCGGCATGAATCCCATGCAATAAAAATGCATTTACAGGCAACATCATTACCTCAGCGGTAAGCGCTAAGGCAATGAAGGGGTTAACCCCTCCTGTTATCCACCAAGTGCCAAATACCCCCTTCACCCATGCCCGCTACCCACAATAAACATTAAAAACACAACAACAATAATACCCACCACCTCTAACCCCACATGATTGATACCAAAGGCCGCAGGTATCTGGGGGTCCTCAGGTGGTCTCTGTGGGTGTCCAGTAGTCCTCAGGTGGTCCCTGCAGGTGTCTGGAGACAGTTGGGTAGTCCCCACATGTGTCTGGAGGCCCTTGTGTGGCTCCCGTGGGTCTGGAGGCCCTCGTGTGGCTCCCATGTGTCTGGAGGCCCTCGTGTGGCTCCCGTGGGTCTGGAGGCCCTTGTGTGGTCCCCGCCGGTGTCCAGGGGGGGGGGGGGGGTCCCCGCTGGCCTGCAGTACCAATCCTGTGGCAAAAAAACAATTTAGAATACATTGAAATAAATACACCCCCCTCCCCCAACACATACAGTACAGTAATGGGCAACCTTATGCTCATCTACACTAGTATTACATTTTATATTTAAAAATTTGATTGCTGGTGAGATATGCGCCGGGAGAGGAAGCTCTCTGAGTGCAGCTATCTCTGCAGCTGAAAGAAATCACCGGATTTGGCCTTTTAGAGAGGCGATCATCATGTCACCAGCTACTCGCCCATTTTAGGAATTCTGCTATCACAGGTAATCGAGGCTTTCTGAATACTGTGATAGCAAGATAAAAAAACTGGCAAATTAAATGGCCCGGCGATTTTGTTTATGAAGGCTTATAGCATAGGCCCCTACATAATCAATTTAACTCTGTAGTAAATATATATTATTTTAAGAACATAAACATATAATATTCCTCCTACTCATAGTTAGGAGAGCACAAAATATTGCCCTATTCAGTAAAACATACATTTATAGGTTTAATCACTGATTATAAAAGATAATATATTTACAGTTGTAGTAAGCTGCAAGCACTAAACACTTTACATATACAACAACAGCAAATGTGATCGATTACTGGACATTAAATCCATTGAAGTAATCAGATTGTTAAAATTATCGGGCTTTGATTGAAAAATAAAAGATTTATATATTTTAGATTTCCTTTCCATGTAGATATTGATAGGTTTAATAGGGCATTAAAACGATTGTGTTAATTATGTTTACATGATTGACTAATCCTTGTGATTAGAGAATTATGTATTTAATTAAAATATATTATAATTCCCTGGGTCTGTTGATATGTAAACCATTTAAGGCCATAGGCTTATAAAATCACATGAAATACAAGATTTTTATTGTTTTAAAGGCAATTACTACAGTAGGTAAAAAACATGTTTTGTCTTTTTGCCTTTAGCATAGACTCTTCTCAAATGTTACTTTCTATGGGCTACCCTCATCCCAACATCTGTTCCCTCATCACTATTAGTCTAACTGTTTTGTCTACTTAAAATCTTAAGGTATTGCTGTCTTCTTTATGTCTTCCTATGAAGCTCTCAGTTTAACATCACTGAGCCCCTATTGTACTGTAACACCGTGTCGGTTGATTTTTATTGTTTCCAAAATGGCTGTGGTTGTACGTGTTTATTTTGGGCTTCTCTTTACCATAACTCTCTGTTCCTACTCTATGTTCAAATCACCAAATCCCCCAGTCAAATCCTTGCCCTAAGCTTCCACACCATGGTGAGATAACCCCCCTATGCCCACTACAACAAATCAACCTTTTCCAGATTTCAGTTGCTTCCATGCCAGTAACGCCCCCCCCCGCCACCGCCACACAGTAACCTATCTGTTCTACTGTAACGCCAGCACAACCTGCTGTCCTCTCCTAAAGCATTTAATAAGGCCCATTCCAACTTCAATCAAACCTTCAGCGTCACCTGCTGTGCTCACTAGAGATGTAAAAACCATGGTCTTCAATGCAGGTACATTTTGATGGAGATTTATTAAGGGTCAATCTTCCATAATTAGTACAAAGTCCCTCTCTGATTCAGGCTATGTTATAAGAGGGAATAACATCATGGTAAAGATAGGAAAAACCCATGGTTAGTATGGAGCAGGAGAAGCCAGTGGTCTATGATCCCAGTTCAACAGACAATTAAATCATCCTGCCTGCTGACTGGGAGGATGAAATCCATAGGGAGTTTGTAAGTAGAGGGGACCTGAGGAAGATAGTCTCTGCTTTGCCTTGGTAAAAAGCGACTGTCCATAAGCCACAACAGTATTTCCCTAATACCCTTAAGGACTACGGGGGCTATGCACTAAGCAGTGATAAATGCCCTTTAAGTGCGATCCTGCCTTCTGCGTGATTCACAAAGCAGTGATAACAGTGGAGTATCGCCCTTAAAAGGGGTTTTTTTCACCACAAAAAGTCTGTGATAAAAAAAGAAGCCGATCAGGCAAAAAAAGGCAAACCCGCCGGTTTTTGCCAGTCTGCGCGATTCACAAACAGTGATAAGTGTATCGTACAGAAAAAAATCAGCATTTCCTTTCACCAGCTTGAGGCTGGAGCAAAAGATATGGCGCCATGAATAAAAGCATTGTTATTGTAGAGTTTGAAGAAAATAGAAGAGGCACAAAAGATTTTAAATTGAGTCACTCTTCTCTTGTATTCAATCAATCAGAGCAAGGGCATACAGTGACGTTTCAGGACTCACTTGTCCTTTTCTCAGACCACACACCCTACTATTGGGGTGTGTGGTCTGAGGAAAGGACAAGTGAGTCCTGAAAAGTCACTGTATGCCCTTGCTCTGATGGATTGAGTACAAGAGAATTCCTTTGACTCAATTTAAAATCTTTTGTGTGCCTCTTCTATTTTCTTCAAACTCTACAATTTCGTGGATCCAGCTTTGAGACGCCGGGGTCAGCAGAGGGTGAGCCCAAAAATGAAAAACCTCTTTAACTCATATTATCAAACAGTAGTGTGCCATTTATATTCACTCCCTTATAAAAGCGTTGTTTTTTTCATGCACACAATTAATACAAGAGGCCGGCGGGGCTCCCCCGGTGTTGGCGGGAATAACTGTGTGTCCCCTGGGGTCCCCAGGTGTTGGCATGAATAACTGTTTGTGTCCCGGGGTCCATGGAGCTGATTCACATTAATTAAATAGAAAGAGAACCCGTTATTGAATCCAAATGAATAACAATTGAATGATATCCTTCTTCATAACTTGATAGTTACATAATTACATGGTTACACAGTAGATGAGGTTGAAAAGAGACGTACAACCATCAAGTTCAACCTATGCTAAATATCGACAACAGATACATTATCTACTATATATTTCTGAAATGACTGTATGTTTGTCTGCATGGCCTGTGTCCCTAGGGCCAATCGCATTGCACCTTTGGCCTGTCACTCCTCCTCAGGCCATGCCCGCCCCCACACACCTCCTCCTCAGGCCATGCCCGCCCCCATGCCCGCCCCCACACACCTCTCATTGGCCTGCAGCCAACACCACAGCCACACTGTCCCACCCCTCACAACACTGTCCCACCCCTCACTGACTCTCATTGGCCTTCGCCCAACACCACTGCCACACTGTCCCACCCCTCAGTGACCTTTGGGAACGTTTCAAAGCACCTAACACTCACTGCTCTGAGATTTGGGAACGGACCACGCTTCAAAGCAACGAATCCTCACTGCTCTAGGGCCACCTCTCAATACACAAAACCCTCACCGCCTGCTACCACACATCAGGACCGCCTGCTACCACAGATCAGGTACAGAATCTGAACTATATCAACATTGCTTTCACACAACACCGCACGAACACGCAGTGCATACCAACGCACACTGCCTCTTAGAAACACCCCCCTCCACCACCCCCCCAACCTCATGCACACCACGAAAGCACGCCACAGCTCTCTCCCGCTACCGCAGACCCTCACCCCCCCTCACCCGAACAGCAAACGCACGCTGCTTAACATCCAACGCACGATGCTCCTCCGGAGCCCTCAACCCCCCCTCACCCGAACATCCACCGCACCATGCTGCTCCGGAGCCCTCAACCCCCCATCACCCGAACATCCACCGCACCATGCTGCTCCGGAGCCCTCAACCCCCCCTCACCCGAACATCCACCGCACCATGCTGCTCCGGAGCCCACAACCCCCCTCCCCCGAACATCCACCGCACCATGCTGCTCCGGAGCCCTCAACCCCCCCTCACTCCCCTCACCCGACCATACAACAGCACGATGCTGCTCCGGAGCCCCTCACCTCCCCCCTCACCCGACCCTCCAACACCACGATGCTGCTCCGGAGCCCCTCACCTCCCCCCCCCACCCGAACATCCAACGCCACGATGCTGCTCCGGAGCCCCTCAACCCCCCCCCCCCCTTCACCCGAACACAGAACTCACGCTGCCGACCATCCACCGCACGATGCTGCACATCCACCGCACGATGCTGCACATCCACCGCACGATGCTGCACATCCAACGCCACAATGCTGCTCCGGAGCCCCCACACCCCCCTCACCCGAACATATACCGCACCATGCTGCTCCGGAGCCCTCAACCCCCCCTCACCCCCCTCACCCGACCATCCAATGCCACGATGGTGCTCCGGAGCCCCCCCACCCCCCTCACCCGACATACACTGCACCATGCTGCTCCGGAGCCCTCAACCCCCCTCACCCAAACATCCACCGCACCATGCTGCTCCGGAGCCCTCAACCCCCCTCACCCGAACATCCACCGCACCATGCTGCTCCGGAGCCCTCAACCCCCCCTCACCCCCCTCACCCGACCATCCAACACCACGATGCTGCTCCGGAGCCCCTCAACCCCCCTCACCCCCCTCACCCGACCATCCAACGGCACCATGCTGCTCCGGAGCCCCTCACCCCCCCATACTCACCCGACCATCCAACGCCACGCTGCTCCTCCGGAGCCCCTCAACCCCCCCCCCCCTCACCCGAACACAGAACTCACGCTGCCGACCATCCACCGCACGATGCTGCACATCCACCGCACGATGCTGCACATCCAACGCCACAATGCTGCTCCGGAGCCCCCCCACCCCCCTCACCCAAACATCCACCGCACCATGCTGCTCCGGAGCCCCCCCACCCCCCTCACCCAAACATACACCGCACCATGCTGCTCCGGAGCCCTCACCCCCCTCACCCGACCATCCAACACCACGATGCTGCTCCAGAGCCCCTCACCTCCCCCCTCACCCCCCTCACCCGACCATCCAACACCACGATGCTGCTCCGGAGCCCCTCAACCCCCCCTCACCCCCCTCACCCGACCATCCAATGACACCATGCTGCTCCGGAGGCCCTCAACCCCCCTCACCCGAACACAGAACTCACGCTGCCGACCATCCACCGCACGATGCTGCACATCCACCGCACGATGCTGCTCCGGAACACCTCACCCCCTCCCCCCCCCCACACTCACCCGACCATCCAACGCCACGATGCTGCTCCGGAGCCCCCCCACCCCCCTCACCCGAACATACACCGCACCATGCTGCTCCGGAGCCCTCAACCCCCCTCACCCGACCATCCAACACCACGATGCTGCTTCAGAGCCCCTCACCTGCCCCCTCACCCCCCTCACCCGACCAGCCAACACCACGATGCTGCTCCGTAGCCCCTCAACCCCCCCTCACCCGACCATCAAACGCCACGATGCTGCTCCGGAGCCCCTCAACCCCCCCTCACCCCCCTCACCCTACCATCCAACGCCACCATGCTGCTCCGGAGCCCCTCAACCTCCCCTCACCCCCCTCACCCGACCATCCAACGGCATCATGCTGCTCCGGAGCCCCTCACCCCCCCCACACTCACACGACCATCCAACGCCACGCTGCTGCTCCGAAGCCCCCCCACCCCCCTCACCCGAACATACACTGCACCATGCTGCTCCGGAGCCTTCAACCCCCCCTCACACCCCTCACCCGACCATCCAACACCATGATGCTGCTCCAGAGCCCCTCACCACCCCCCTCACCCGACCATCCAATACCACGATGCTGCTCCGGAGCCCCTCACCCCCCCCCCCAAACACCCAATGCACGCTGATCCTCCAAAGCCCTTCACACCCCCCCCCCACACACACAAACACCCAACGCTCGCTGCTCCTCCGGAGCCACTCACCCCCCCCCCACCACCACCACCAAAACCAATCTTATACTTACGCTCCGCCGGAGCACACAACACCCACAAACACACACACAAACAACAGTCACACACACAACCAACACACACATACACTCACACACAAACGCACTCACACACGCCACACCCCCTCAGCCACAAAAACACACACACGCACAAACACACCCTCGCAAACGCGCAAACCACACACCTTCACCCACGTCACACACATAACCTCACACACGCGCCATACACACACACATGCCCTCAGCCACGCCACACATACACATGCCCTCAGCCACGCTACACACACCATCATCCACAACACACACACACTTCCTCACACATACTCACAAACACACGCAGTCAGCCACGCCACACGCCCTCACCCATGCAACATGCCCTCACACACACACAACCATCCTCTGCTGATACAACACACAAAACAACACTTCAACACACCACTACCTACCCCCACAACACAACCAGCGCTAAACACACCAACACACCCAATACACTGGGAACAAAACCTCCCATTCACCATGCTGCCACACACACTACACTCAATACAATGCTAATTTACACCTCTAACCAACTACTCCCCTACACCATCAACACCCCTCCCCCCCAAACATTTAATCCAACACACCCCCTCCGCTGCCAGGACACCTACCACAGGAACTAAGCTCCTCGTTTCAATAAAAAAAAATTATGTATCCGTCTGTATCTCTTTTATTGCACAAATACTCATCTAACCAACACTCACACACATCCACACAACACACCCTCAAACACACACACACCAATACATCCTGGGATTATATGCCACACACAATAACAACTCAACAATACCCTACCCCCACAAGACCCTCTCCCATGCTAACACACACAGTAAACTCAACACAATGCTACTTAACAAATTTATGCCCAACATACACTTGCACCTCAACCACAACATCACCACTCCCCTACAACTACAAAAAAAAACACAAACAGGCACAACAACACACACCCTCCACTCACAACACACCTCACACAGACAGTCAGTTGTTCCTTTACAAACAATAACACATTTAACACCATACTACTTTCACACAATCTCTCATTTGGGGAACAAACACTCATCACATACACACACAACACTCACCCACACACAGCAAACACTACACAAAAGCACACACAAACAATACTACACCTACAACACTAACAATACTACAACATACACACACACACACACACACACACACAACACAAATACTCACACATACACACACACAACACACAATCAACTGTCACACATAACACTCAATCACACACACAGCCAACACTCACACAACAAAGACTCACAAACAATCACAACTCTCACTGACCCACACAACGCTCACACACCGCACACTCACTAACACATCCCACACTCACTCATCCACACACTCACACACACACTCACCCACCCACACCACACAACCTACAATCACACACAACACAAAAACAAAATACATACCCACACCACACAACCAACAATCACACACAACACAACAACAATGTACATACACACAGTATTCTGCCACACACAAACAACATTCACACTACACTCACAAACACACATAACATTAAAACACACAAACACACCACACTACTAACAAACAAAATACCTATATACTGTGACACTTAACCCATTTACAACCCTTTCATAGACCACCGCTGGATGCCTTGAACACCTAACACGCCTGAACGCTGTAGCCAAAAGACAGACCACAAGAATTGGATCCAACTGCACCTTCACACAACAATATCAGGAAGTATACTACACACACACGCACTTAAACAATTCACTAACATTACACAACACACCTACCACAACACACACACACCAACTACTTTGAACAACACATCCCAAATTAAACACACAACACCTCTACACCACCTACAATAACGCACATACAAACATCAACACAAACCCTAATCTTCACTACACAAAACATGCTACCCAAAAAACACCTTCGCAAAACAAAACATACACACCCTGACAATGAAGGTCACACGCACACACACACACCAACTATATCTACTACGCCACACAATGCACACACACATTTCACACACAATCTAAACAAAAAACTCACAACCCAATACACAATACCTCAACAACAAATACTCACAACATCAACACTAACACATAACACACAGCAACATTACACACTAATTACATATAATACACAAACAACTGCTACATCAAAGGGACAAATAAACACACAGCATCCTAACACATCACATCTGCAACACACACACACAACATCACCTGATAATGAAACACTACAGTGACAAACACTCCTTGCACAACAAAGAGACAGAGCCAGAGTCAGAAGAGCAACACAACGACAACAACAACAACAAAAACACAGAGACACACCCACTACATCAACAGCCGCTCAGACTCCACAACAGCATGTCCCACCCCTTCATAAACAACAACTACGTACTACAAGATCACGACCCAAAGAGACTACACAACAGCATGACACACGCCTTGCTAAAGACCAACAACGTGCTACAACATCACGCGCTGCAGAGACTACTGAGCAGCGTGCGGCACGCCTTCAAAAACAACAACAACGTGCTACAACATCACGAGCCACAGAGACACCAGAACAACATCAAACACGCCTGGCTAAAATGCGAGTGCAAGCTACAACATCAAGAGCCACTGAGACTCCACAAGAACATGAAACACGCCTTCATAAAGACAGAACAAAACGGCGCACATCAAGAGCACAACAAAACACAACTACTGAGACACTACAACAACAACAACAACACACACATACTACATTAACACATTCAACACATTACACTTTGCTACGCGCCGCTTACCTATATAATCCACACATACTATACCAGCAACATCCAAATGTCAACATTGGCCACATTGACACTATATGCCGCTACTGTCAAGGAAGCAGCTGGAATGTGCTGCAGCAATGGCAAAGTCCTGCTACCACCTCTACACTCACCCCCAAATCCACTTCTTTCCTACATGTCAGGAACAACTTCTGAATCTAAACATTTCCTACAAAACATGCGCAAATACAACTCCTGTTTCCAAATGACATCCTTTGGTGCTACATCTACCGTGGAACAAACCGGATTTAAAACTACTTTCAAAGTACAAGGTCAAGTTTACCACAGGGCCGGCTCTCTGCTCCCTTTACCAGAACAAGATCCACAATTCTTGCAAATTTACTTCATGGGTGATGAACAACAACAAGCTGATCAACGATGCCATTGGATACCCAATACAAGACGTGATATTGTCATATCCTTACAAAGGATGTTACATGAACACAACCATCTCATTAACACATTCAAAACATCACTTGAACGCATGCCAACTGATGACTATCAAGTCATTATCAGAGCCGACAAAACACCAGTGGGTCAACATGAACGTCGCTTTAATGCTCCTCAAATCAACGAAGTCGCTATTGTTATCGCGGGGGAACAATTTAATACACGGGACATAATTCTTCAGCGGCGCGGTCATTCACTCACACGCATTTCTGAAACACATCGCTCATATGATGCACTTCAATACCCTCTCATATTTTGGAACGCTGACGATGGCTATTACTTTAACATCATGCAAGTACACCCAACTTCAAAGGCAAACACAAATAAAACTGTATCCGCTATGGACTTCTACGCTAACAGCTTAATGATACGAGATGCATCACAAAACCACATTTTACATTGTCGCCAACTCTTTCATCAGTTTATTGTTGACATGTATGCTAAAATTGAAAGTGAGCGTCTTCTATACATACGTTTGCATCAAAAACAACTTCGCGTTGATCAATACATACATCTCAGGGATGCTGTTGGCAACGATGGTAACGTTGACAACATAGGCAAAATGTACATTCTACCAGCAACATTCACAGGAAGTCCTCGACACATGCACGAATATGCTCAAGACGCTATGGCATATGTTCGAGCATATGGACGACCAGACTTTTTTATTACATTTACATGTAATCCAGCTTGGCCCGAAATAAAAGTAGAACTTC
Source organism: Ascaphus truei (assembly GCF_040206685.1). Classification (NCBI taxonomy): domain Eukaryota; kingdom Metazoa; phylum Chordata; class Amphibia; order Anura; family Ascaphidae; genus Ascaphus; species Ascaphus truei. The sequence continues at coordinate 178,180,908 of NC_134483.1, forward strand.
AGGATGGACAGTCACACAGCGATCGACACGACTTAATCGCCAGAGTATTTCGCCAAAAACTAATCACATTAATTCACATCATCACTAAGAGTTATATCTTTGGACAAACACGATGCTGGATGTACTCAATAGAGTGGCAGAAAAGAGGTCTTCCACATGCTCATATTCTTATATGGCTCAAAGAAAAGATACATTCCATAGACATTGATAACGTTATCTCAGCAGAGTTGCCTAATCCAGAAGAAGACCCAATACTATTTGCAATAGTCACTAAAAATATGATTCATGGCCCATGTGGAAACATTCATATTCATGCACCATGTATGAAAGACGGAAAATGCACAAAAAAATTCCCTAAACCTTTCATTGCAGACACACAAACTGCAGATGATGGATATCCTCAATATCGAAGACGCGTTCCCACAGACGGTGGATACACAGCCAAAATTTCTATTCGAGGCAACAAACACATCCAAGTCGACAACAAATGGGTTGTTCCATATTGTCCACTTCTAACAAAAATGTATAACGCACACATTAATGTCGAATACTGTAATTCGGTCAAATCAATTAAATACATTTGCAAGTATGTCAACAAGGGAAGCGACATGGCCATTTTTGGAATCACAAATGAACACATCCGGGACGAAGTTACACTCTACCAGCTGGGAAGAGATATAAGTAGTAATGAAGCCGTTTGGAGGATTTTCGCTTTTCCCATTCACGAACGATACCCAACCGTTGTTCACCTCACTGTTCATTTAGAAAATGGACAGAGAGTATACTTCACACCTCACAACACAGAGGCAGTTGCTGCTCAACCACCAAACACAACTTTAACTGCCTTCTTTCAATTATGTCAACAGGACTCTTTTGCAAGGACATTGCTTTATCCAGAAACTCCACGATATTACACTTGGAATGCATCCACAAAACAGTTCAAGAAAAGAAAGCAGGGCATACCTGTTCCAGGAACAGATGCCCTTGCAAGTGAAGCCTTAGGGCGTGTCTACACAGTTCACCCAAACAACGCTGAATGCTTCTTTCTCAGAATGCTACTTCATACGCTTCCAGGACCAACTTCATTTGACGCTCTTAAAACTGTCAACGGTCAAGTGTGTCAGACTTATCGAGAAGCTTGCCAAAAGCTTGGATTACTAGAGGATGATCAACACTGGAATAGTACATTAGCTGAAGCTGCATTACAGTCATTGCAAGCCAAAATTCGCAACCTTTTTGCCATTATCCTTACCACCTGCAACCCATCAAACCCCAACCCTCTTTGGGACACATATCGATAAAGCATGAGTGAAGATATACTCCACAAAGCACAGAGAGACAATCCAACAGTCAATGTTCAGTTTTCACCAGAGATTTTCAACCAGGTACTCATATTGTTAGAAGATACATGTCTCTCTATCAATAACAAAACTCTACTTCAATTAGGTCTACAAGCTCCACAACGTCATCATCACGATGTACTTAATACAGACCTTATGCGAGAGAAACAATACAATATTTCTGTTCTACAACAATATGTTGCTACAAGAAAACCAATGTTAATTCCACAACAACTTAACACCTATGAAAACATCATGGAGCACATCAACAATGGACAAGGTGCAATACTGTTTCTTGATGCTCCAGGTGGAACAGGCAAAACATTTCTAATAAATTTACTCCTTGCAGAAATAAGAATGCACAATCATGTTGCACTTGCACTAGCATCACCTGGCATTGCAGTCACACTTATGGATGGAGGAAGAACTGTGCACTCAGCTCTTAAATTACCGCTAAACATTGCTCATGAAGAAAACCCAACCTGTAATATTACAAAAACATCTGGACAAGCACGTGTTCTTCAAATTTGCAAACTTATTGTTTGGCATGAATGTACCATGGCACATAAATCACTTGAAGCCCTTAATAGAACCTTGCAAGATTTGCGTAACAATAAACAAATAATGGGTGGTGCTGTCATTCTTTTAGCTGGTGATTTTAGACAAACATTCCAGTCATACCACGATCCACACCAGCAGACGAACTTCATGTCTGCCTCAAATCCTCTATTTTATGGCGACATGTCAAACAATTCCCATTAACAACCAATATGCGAGTCCAACTTCTTGGAAACTCAAATGAACTACTTTTTGCACACACAATTCTTCAAATTGGTGAAGGTACTTTACCTACTGACTTGACATCAGGTGAAATTACTTTTCCAACACATTTTTGTCACATGATGACATCACTTGAAGATCTCATACATCACGTCTTTCCAAATCTCTTACATAATTATACAAACCACCAGTGGCTCTGTGAAAGAGCCATCCTTGCTGCCAAAAATACTTCTGTCAATGACCTAAATCATCAGATTCAAGACATTCTTCCAAACTCTATTACTCAATACAACTCAATCGATACAGTTGTGGATAACGATGAAACCGTCAACTATCCACCTGAATTCCTACACTCCCTGGAACCATCCGGAATGCCACCACATCACCTTCGCCTGAAAGTTGGATCACCCATCATGCTACTTCGAAACCTACACACACCTAACCTTTGTAATGGAACCAGACTGTGCATCAAAACATTGATGCCCAACCTAATTGAAGCTACTATCTTAACGGGCAACGCCAAAGGCCAAGATGTCTTCATCCCCCGCATTCCACTCATTCCAACAGACATGCCTTTTACTTTCAAACGCCTACAGTTCCCCATCAAACTAGCTTTTGCTATCACCATTAACAAAGCACAAGGACAGTCCATCAAGTGCACTGGTATCAACTTACAATCACCATGTTTCTCCCACGGCCAGTTATATGTTGCATGCTCTAGAGTTGGATCCCCCCAACAATTGTACATCTTTGCTCCAAATGGAACAACCAAAAATGTGATTTACAAACAAGCCTTACAATGAACATACACTTTGGTACATTTCCATCACCTATCAATATTGCCATACCAACTTAAATAAACCACAAACACACTGAATGCACTGCACTCAGCTTTTCTTAATCAACAATTTTCCCAACACACACTTCAACATTACATTCAATACACTACTCTCAACAATGGACATCAACATATTTTAACAAGCCTTTACAATAATAACATTTTCTAAACTAACAACCATTACAAATAACATACACTTCCCTAAATTGCCCTCATATACATGTTCTTTCTACTGCTGTTGCTTTACAAACACTATTTTCAATAACATTACATAACATTCACATTACATTACAACTTTCAAATACTACTTTTACACATACTTATTCACACTTCACATCCCGGGCAACGCCGGGTCTCTCAGCTAGTCCTATATATATACTTACTTATTGATCCAGAGGAAGGCAAACAAAAAACCCCAGTGTCATATCATCCAATGATATCTTGTAAGGGGAGAAATAAATTGGCAATCGGATTAATCCCTGAATCAACATCCTTCCCATGTATATTTATTTTGTATATCCCTGTATACCTTTCCTTTCTAAAACGATGTCCAACCTTTTTTTGAACAAATGTTTCTGCCATCACAGTCTCCATGGGTAATGAATTCCACATTTTAACTTCCCTTACTGTAAAAAAAAACCTTTCCTTTGTTGCTGGTGAAATTTCCTTTCCTCCAACCTAAAGTGATGCCAGAGTCCTTTGTACTGCCCTTGGGATGAATAGTTATTTTGAAAGCTCCTTGTATTGTCCCCGAATATATTTGTAAATAGTTATCATATCCCTCTCAGACGCCTCTTTTCTAATGTAAATAAATCTAATTTCGCTAGCCTCTCCTCATAAATTAGATTATTCATCCCCTTTATTAATTTGGTGGCTCTTCTCTGCACTCTCTCTAGTTCCATAATGTTTTTTCTAAAGAGTGGTGCCCAAAATTGTACTCCATATTCAAGGTGTGGTCTTACTAATGCTTTGTAAAGGGGCATAATTATGTTTACTTCCCTTCCATCCATTGCTCGTTTAATGCAAGATAAGATCTTGTTTACCTTTGCAGCTACTTCATGACTTTGGGCACATTACTAAGCCTGCTACAAGCACTCCTAAATCCTTCTCCATCAAGGATTCCCCCAATTTATCCCCATTTAATTTGTAAGTCGCCTTTTTATTCTTGCATCACAAATGCATAACCTTACATTTATCTGTATTATACCTCACCTGCCATATACCTGCCCACGTTTCCAGTATCTCCAAGTCCTTCTGGAGTGACATTACATTCTGCTCTAATTCAACTACAGTACCTTACACAATTTAGTATCATCAGCAAAGATGGAGACTTTGCTCTTGATGCCAACCTCAAGGTCATTAATAAACAAGTTAAAAAGCAGGGGTCCCAGTACTGATCCCTGAGGTACTAGTCTAGATAAACTAGATAGTCTAACCGCAAACGTTAGGAGAGGGTTAATTTAAAAGGCAATCCTCCCGTGATCAGAAAACAACCACTAATCAAACCTTCTGCCACACCTCTCTAGAAACAACAAAGAACGTCTTGTAATTTAACACCTTCATGACTCAACATGTTTCATACAAATGTCATGATTGTGTGAATTTTAACAACAATTAGTCAGATTGGGTTGCATCATCGCTTTGACTATGGATTAATGAATTGTGTTTCTTTTCGGATTACATCCTCTTATATTATGTGTGTAACACATCTCAATCATACTATAATGCCTGCTTGGATTACTACAATACAAATGTTCAACATAATATACAACACATATGCCCTACTTTGCACTAATGTGGCTTATTAGGCTGCCTATTTAAAGGATACAAGGTAACACTTGCCTTTGAGGGGAAATGGATGTCATTGCGATTGTGGTTTGATGGAGTACTTTGTGAGGAGGAGGAGGAGGGAGATTCTCTTATAATTAAGGATTTCGAGAGAGAGGAGAGTTAGAAGAGAGAGGAGAGCAAGAAGAGCGAGGGAGTTACAATTCCCTGTAGGCGGGAATTGGCACCCCGACATTTCAGAACAAGATAAACCCTAGAGGGGTTAAGTGAGGCTGAAGTCATCAGCCGCTATCGATTTAGCTCAGTGGCTATCTTTGAACTACATGAGGAGTTAAGAGAGGATTTAGAGCCATCAACATACAGGAGTCAAGCAGTGCCTGGCCTTGTTAAATTGCTGCGCTCACTACATTTTCTTGCTTCTGCGTCTTTTCAGACCACTGTTGGCATAGTAGGCGGGGTCTCACAGAGAACATTCTCACGGGCCCTTTGCCAGTATATATGTGCACTGACTGCATGCGCTAGGAATTATATACATTTTCCTAGAGAGCAGACAGAGGTGCAGGCACTGAAGACTGCATTTTATAATGTAGCAGGGCTACACAATATGATGGGTGTTATAAATTGCACACATGTTGCGCTGACCCACTATGTGAAGGCGAGAGGCGTTTCCATAAAAGGAAACATTACCACTCGCTTAATGTGCAGGTCGTATGTAATGCGCACATGAAAATTCTGAGTGTGGTAGCCCTATTACAAGGTGCCTGCCATGATTCCAATATCCTGCAGAATTCATCAGTCTTCTGTGCATTTGAAGCAGGGGAATTCGAGGACGGTTGGCTTTTGGGTCAGTCAATGTTATACAAACTGCACTTATATGTAAATTTCATGTAGAGGTTAATGTTTCATTGTGTATTGCTAACATATAATGTAACAAAACATAATTTTTTACATTTTAACATTTTTAGGTTACATCAAAAATATATAATCCAGGTGAAGCAGCTTTCAATTGTCTTCAATTATTAATCACACAACAGGGAATTAGTGGCCAATACACACAGTCATTGCTTCCACATTGAAGTAGTAATGCTATAGCCATCAAATGTGTAATTTTATGTTTATAATGTTCAACGAATGTCATGATTACAGTACGTGGAAGCTAAATATTCAAGAATATTGGATTGTAATGGCATATGTGGTACATTCTTCAATTTCTGATTCATGTACTAGGACATTGCAATAGGCAATGTTTGTAATATTTCTTACATTTTATGTTAACATTCATGTGTTTTAACTCTCTTATAGGTCACTCAATAAAAAACACCCACACAAATCCTCTATTCACACCCTCTATCTACTCCTTCCCACTGCTGGGGATCTCCTCATAGCCTGAAGTCAGACATACACACCTGATCTCACTCATGCGTCCCTGCCATCTCTTCCCCTGTAAATTATGTAAACCTTTTAATTTAATACTGACCAGCCTTAAATCTCATCCCACAAATCAAGTATCCCAATAGCCTGCACTCATGGCTTTTGTCCAACACTCAGTCACTCCTACCACCCATTGTGACCAAGCACTGCCATCTACAGCACTTACTCCCTCACCTACTGTCTCTGTAAGTTTCCCATTAAGCCTCTTAGATTGTAAGCTCTTTGGGGCAGGGTTTTCCTTTCCTATTGTTTGATTTTTCAGCACTTATTGTATAATTATAATTTCCTGTACTGTATTCTTTGTGAAGCGCTGAGTACATTTTTGGCGCTATATAAATAAAGACATACAATACAATACAATACAATACTCAGGATATGGAAGCCGACCATGGCTTCTGACCCCACAGGGTAATACTCAAACCCCTGCAGAGGAACAATATAATGCGGCCCGCGTATCCACCCATTCGTTGATTGAGAGGACATTTGGACTGTTGAAATGTCAGTTCAGATGTCTTGATAGATCTGTTGGGGCCCTACATTACTCACCACAGAAGGTTGGTGACATAGGGATTTGTTGTTGCATTCTGCACAACATTGCACTACATTATAGTCTTCAAGGCAACATTCAGGAATATCTAAAGGAGGATCCTCCTGTGTCTCCTGCAGGGGTGAGGGAGCATACAGCCAGTGGGGTGGAGACCCACCAGACTTTAATACAAAATTATTTCACATGTAAGAATTTAATTTACATATAAGATAATATATACTCATCTCGTGATGTGTGTCACTTTTCCTTGTGTGTATCTAATCATAGGATCCTGCTCTTTCAAAATTTGAGTGGACATTTTATACTGAATTATCAAAAGTTCATTTGACAATGGTATGTTAGTGTTTAACACATTGGTCATTCTCTAAAGCTTGCCCCCCTCCTCTAAAATGTGTGCATCATACAATGCTGAATGTTGTTCATTAAGCAAAGAGATATTGCTGTAGTGATGAATATGCAGATAATTAGTTATATTTATACTTGCCAACTACTGTACTATACATTCAAACATATAATGTTGTTATCACCTTTACACTTCATTATTACCGTTATATACTTCACTACAATTTGTTAGTAGGAGTTTTGATAGCAAATAGTTATATAAATGTTATTGTTCACATTCCTTACTTAATTTTTAATTAAGTGTCAATTGTACAATTACAACATACATTATTTAACTATGCCTGCAGGAGTATGAGCTGATGACATGGGGATATCTTGTATCAGTAACCTGGTATGTGTCCTAGCAACAGTTACATATGTTGTATGGCAACTTGACAAACTGCAATAGTCATATTTTATGTCAATGCTTCATACAATTACACTCATGTAGAAGTTTGATGAATACATGGAACTTTGACTATATAAAACATTTTTTTTGTGTATTTCTTCACACAATGTAGTAAAACATTATTCGTAGTATTTATATGACTCATGTAAAGGGTCATGATCATGAGCTATCTGAAACATGGCACACCGATACAATGTATATAATTCAAAATGTTATTGTCGTGTTAATAACCTTTTGTTTGCTTTTCTAATTAAATATAAATGAGGTTAATACATTTAAGATATCTAAAATGTCTAAAATTGTGAAAAATATAAGAATTGCTTTGACATATAACATAAAATTCTCATGGACAGTATACTGTGCCTCATAGCACGAGTGACAATGTTATGTAGCAAAGTGTCTAAATCATGTTTACAGCATGTGTAGAGTATGTAAAAGGTGTCACTTGTTCTGTGTTTGGATACATCCATTCACATGATCTTTTGTCTGTGGAATGGAGATGTCAGCATCTGTGAAAAAAGTAGATATGTCATGTTACTTATAAATGTACACCTTTAAGAAAACATTGCATTTGCATACAAACAGACATCATACGTGTTTTTGTATTGCAACAGTTGTCTAGTACACATTAACTTTTGCAGCTTAAAATACTTATTGACATCTTAAAAATCTTTTTTTTCCTAACGGATTATTTATTAGGCATGAATATGTTATATAACAACCATATATTAATTGTCAACGAGTGAAAATGCACAAACTGCCTGTACTACAAATATTTGTTGTGCCACACATCCCATCACTGCAACAATATTATATACCCACTGCTACATAACATGAAATAGCAGTCATAATGTTACATATTAGCTGTAAATCTGCAGCATTCCCTGTCATTTATCTAAGTAACTAACATAGAATGAGTGGCTCAAACACATCATAATGTATCCATATGCGAAGTACACAAATAATTATGAATATATGTACTGCATTGCTGCACATATTACAGCTGTGGCCGCATTTATCCAATTGCGGCCGTAGCGGCGCAACTCTAATAACCGCGGGCAGATGCAGTATGTTTTTTTTTCCGGAGTATATTGCGGTATTTTAGTGCTCGTGATATTAGCATTTAATTAGCGCTGTCTGCAATACTGCAATACCGTCTAAAAACTCAGGGGGTCGTTCGCGAGCTATTGTCTTCAAAGTCTAATACTTTAGCAGTTCAACCTACGTCAGTACACAGTCTGCGTGTGCGCACGCAGTAATTGTAAATTTGCATATTTATACATGCATGTGCAGTGCTGTATGCCTCATTTGAAAATTGTTGAAACGCATAGGCGTGTACTGTAACAGTATCACATTTCCTCGCTCGCCCCCACACACACACTGGCTAATTTACTGCACTGCAGTATTTCAACATCATATCTACAGTACAGTACACCTCTCCCACACCATTCCTTTGAATGTGTGTCTTTCTGGTTTCAATCACATTCCTGCTTGATAGCTGATGATTACTCTGCATGTGTCTGTAACTTCACCACTGCTTGCTTGCGAAGTTCAAGAGTGAGTGACCAAAAAAAAAAAATTCTCCTTATTTTTTATTTGTATTTTCTCCTCAAGCCTGCCTAAACCATCTTGATATTACGATATTCAATCTGTGCTGTAGCTTTTGACTGTGACACTGTGCGTTTGACTGCACATGGTTGATTTGTGTGCTTTTTATGTATTTGGGTGTAGGGATCAAATTATTTTGATGACTTGCCTTTTGAAAATAAGTAATTTCTTTGAACTACAGTACAGCTAATCTTTCATGCAGCTGTACCCTGTACCCCCCTCCCCCATGCAAACACACAAGGCTCGCTCAAGGATTTGAACCTCTAATCGACAGACACCTCTCCAGAACAATTCCGTTTCTAAAGCTTGTCATTGTCCCTAGCCGAGCATCACCTCTCTGCGCCTGCGTGTAATCCTCAAAACCATTCATTAATTTTCCTATTGTTGGCTTTGAGTCACCTCTCTGTAATCCTCTTTGGGAAGGGAGCTAGCTGATGATCACTGCGCATGACTCACCCATCCACCCCCCAACCCTTTGAGGCTTTGTTTACGGTAACGCTTGTGATAATCCCTTCTCGAAGTTGATATGTAAATCTGATTTGCACAGCACTGTGAAATTGAGAGTTAAAAAAACCATATTCCGATTCATGTTTTTGGTGCAGTAAGTTACCACTTTTTGTAATTCTTTCTTTTTCTTTGGTGTGGGGAGGGGGGGGTTTCAATGATTATGATTATCATGAATGTAAAGAAATATTTATTTTATTTTATCAGGAACAAAAAATACAAATATACAAATAATCATGAATAATACAAACTGCAGTCTTTATTCAGTTCTTCTGTCAGTTGAAAATTGAGGGCCGGTAGATAATCATGAATAATGCACATTGATAATAATATTAATTAATAATATATAATATATATAATAATATACATTTTTCCGTCTTTATCTTCTTCCTCATTCTGTGTACAGTACAGTAGTTCATTGAGAGAGGGGAGGTTTTGTGTAAATCATTTAGAAAAAACAAATAAGTGCGCACTAAAATATATACTTAATACAAAGTGTTAATTGTGATGTCAATTTAAATCAAAAAAACACACCCCACATGTGGAAAAGGTAAATAAATATATACCAATGTAGATGAGCGTCTGCTGCTATGTAAAGGGTAGCCCAAGACCCTAGAATCTAGTAACAAAAAAACAAACAAAGCGAACAACACTCATCGTGAAAAATGTAATAAACTATGTTTATATAAAAGGTGTTTCAAGGTTATGCGTACATCAAGGTAGATTAATCAAGCATAGAGCCACAGAGTGGCAGTTACCAGCGTTTGCAACCAGGAACCACCAGAGCTTCACTCTCCTTTCCACCTACAGGTAGGTGAAATGCCAGATAATTGATGACTCTGCCACAGTCTCAATGTCCTGTTAATAGCGTCAATGCGCTTAGTGGATCCTGGGGAGTGGTTGTCCTTTGCTTGCAAGTAGTACACAGGTTCCTCTGCAGACCTCACTGTGTTTCCTGATCAGTCAGGCAGCGTGACAGCGTGGTCCCGCGGGCCCTTCTGTGACGTCAGAGCGCCCGCTCTGCTTTGAGTAACAGCGTCTGCCAGTAATGATTCAGACCTCACTTGGCAACCACAGAGGCAGGCAACAGCGCGGCACATGCGCAGAAGAGGAAATCAACTCGGTGTTCAGCAAACCGTTTGATAACAATAAAATACACCTTGGAACATGAATAATAAAAATATATAGGTACCATTCAACATATATATTTTTCTTCATGTTCCAAGGTGTATTTTATTGTTATCAAACGGTTTGCTGAACACCAAGTTGATTTCCTCTTCTGCGCATGTGCCACGCTGGTGCCTGCCTCTGTGGTTGCCAAGTGAGGTCTGCAGAGGAACCTGTGTACTACTTGCGAGCAAAGGACAACCACTCCCCAGGATCCACTAAGCGCATTGACGCTATTAACAGGACATTGAGACTGTGGCAGAGTCATCAATTATCTGGCATTTCATCTACCTGTAGGTGGAAAGGAGAGTGAAGCTCTGGTGGTTCCTGGTTGCAGACGCTGGTAACTGCCACTCTGTGGCTCTATGCTTGATTAATCTACCTTGATGTACGCATAACCTTGAAACACCTTTTATATAAACATAGTTTATTACATTTTTCAAGATGAGTGTTGTGCGCTTTGTTTTTTTTTTGTGTAAATCATGACTGCTGTTTAGATACACTTAACTGTACACACAGTTCACAAACTTTACACATGATACCCCCCCGCCCCCGCCAGTCCATACTTTTTTTTCTGAAAAGACAAGAAAAGAAAAAATTAGTGCAGTTATGTGCATACTGTTTTATGGCATTGTGTACTGTATAGTACAGTACAGTCAAACTAGTCTATACTGGAACTACTCTATATTGTGACTACTGTTAAAAACTTTGCAACCAGATGGCTAGTGCTGCTCTCTCAGGAAAGAAAAAAAATTGAGCAGTTAGGTGCATATTATGGCATTGTGTACTGTATAGCTACTCCATATTGGACTACAGTATGCAGTTAGTACTGTCAAACTAATCTATACTGGAACTACTGTATACTGTTACTACTGTTAAATACTTTGTAACCAGATGGCTAGTGCTGCTCTCTCAGGAAAGAAAAAATCTGTGCCATACTTACCTGTATCATACTGTACTTACAATACTACAGTACAGTACTATACCATACTACCTTCCTGATGCTTGCCCATTACGCACGATCACAATGGGCAACACAGTCGCAATATGGTCAATATATTTATTGCATCGTTCCACGGTGAGTACATCATTCCAAAAACTCATTATACCTTGCGCCAACTCATCCTTTTTGGAGGGTTTCACAACTTTTCGGATATGGTCCTTCAGCTGATGCCAGACCATTTCGATAGGATTGAAGTCTGGCGATCTGTCATTGGAGGGGGGAAAAAGGACAATTAGTCAAAGAGATACAGTACACAGTAAAAACAGTGGGGAAAAATGAGACACGGTTACCGCACTTACTCCGCTGGCGTCTTCACCCAGTTGATACCGTGCTCAAGAATATGCGCTGTTGACGTGGTGTGCTTTGGATCGTTGTCCTGGTAGAAATGGTTACCATCCGGAAACTCACATGTGATGTATTCCACAATCTCAGGCACAATTTGCTCTTGGAAAAAAGCTTTATTCATGATTCCTATAACAAGAAAAGAAAAGTGCTCAAAAAACGGCACACTAGTACAGTACAGTGCATAAGGCAAAAGCGTGTGACATATTTTACTGAACCTTCAAAGATGACGATGCATCCTGGTCCACGCCAAGAGATGGCACCCCACACATGCATCTTCACTGGGTGTTTTGGACGTGGCTTCATAGATATGCAACCTTTTTTGTGGAATGCAAAGGTGGCAAATCTCTCCAGCGAAACAGTAGACTCGTCAGTGAAGATGCAATCCTGGAAAGTTTCTCCACTGTCGATCCATGCCTGGGCCTGGACCACTCTCTTGATCTTGTTAACATCCCTTATCATAGGGTACGCTCTGTAATGACAAGGAATAATTTTATAGGTACAGTACAGTTTCTTAAACAACACTTTAACCTCCTGTACTGTCCAGTACTAACCTCACAGATCCATATTTCCATCCAATTCTACGTCTCATCTTCTTTATGCTGGTCTCGGAAACAGTGAGATTGTGATTTGCTGCAGTGTGTATTTGACACTTAAGGTACTCTTCTCATCATTCTCTTCACTTATTTTGTCGAGCAGAAGAGTTGTCTCCCTACAGTGTACAGAAAAACAACAATCCGGTAAGTTACAGTGCAGTAGGCCACAAGTACAGCACATCACGTACAGTAAAAATAGTATAAAATTAGATAGATCTACACAATATATAGTTCTATTAATATGCAGCAATATAAACAATAGATATACTGTATTATATACTGTAGTTATATAAATATACCGAAATAACTATAAAATTAGATAGATCTACACAATATATAGTTCTATTAATATGCAGCAATATAAACAATAGATATACTGTATTATATACTGTAGTTATATAAATATACCGAAATAACTATAAAATTAGATAGATCTACACAATATACTGTATAGTTCTATTAATATGCAGCAATATAAACAATAATAGATATACTGTTTTATATAGTTATATAAATATTCTTACGCATTAGTTACCGTTGGTGTCCTCGTGCGTTGTTTGGTTTTTCCGTGTGCATGATAGCACACGGTGGTTGATGGCACAACGAGGCCAGAAGTAGCTAACCAGCGTTGGATATCTGCAATTCGTTGTTCGCTCGTCTACATCTCCTTAATTCTCATGCTGAGATCCTTTGAAATCATTTTAACAGGCATAGCTGCGAGTAGAAAGAAATACAAACACAAGAATGTATATTCGATGTTTAGTCGAAATGTATTCAATGTGCAGTGAATCCACAAAATGGATGGTGTATATATACGTTAATGACTCACATTAGAGTACGCCCACTTTCAACACCTGTACCTCGTCGCCATGCATAAAAGGTTACACACTTTGCATAGCCCACCACTCGATGATCTTTACCTGAACTTGCCCTTGTCCAGATACTATATTGTGCCATCTGCTTCCATGGATCAACCCCAATTCTACGGACGCAAGAAGCCACTCGCCTCTGCCGTGCCTATCACACAGAAAAAACGAAAGGCGGCAGCCGTTTCCAAGCCAAGGCCAAAGCGACAGGCTAAGGCTAATAAAGAAAACCTTCTGCTGACCCCAAAGGCTAAGGGTTTTAATACACGGAAGTCTTATTATGTCAAGAAGAAATTCGGTGAAGTACACTCAAGGCAAAACAAATGGCAGCCAACCCATCGAACCCACAGGCCACTTCCTTGATTACACTTCGACGTCTCTGCCGCTGCTCTCCCGGAAATCTACAGCCCATATTCTCCACTACTCGTCCACGATGCTGCCGCCGCTCTCCCGGAAACCCACAGCCCATTTTCTCCACTGCTCTTCGACGACGCTGCCGCTGGTGTCCCTTAAATCCACGGGTCACTTTCTCCATTACGCTTATACGACTATGCCGCTTCTCGCCCGGAAATCCACAGGTCGCTTTCTCCATCCCTCTTCAACGACTCTGCCGCTTCTCTCCCGGAAATCCACAGGTCACCTCCTCCATCCTTCTTCGACGACGCTGTCGCTTCTCTCCAGGGAAACCCCATCTCATCCTCCGTAGCACCCATCCACCCAGATGTCCACAGCACTCCATGCACAAGAACCAGCTCGCTAGACCGCATGCTGAATGGGTTAAGTGTGGATATCCCCGGGAACTCTACTATGCTGGTAAAGATAGATCTGCTTTTAGAGACCATGCTAAATATGAATCAATGGATGGAGAAGATGGATCGACGGATGGAGAAGATAGAGACTGACATAGCGGGGATACATAATTTGCTCAGTGTTCATGCCCCTGTATCCCCGACGCCGGAGCAGGAGGGTGGCATGGATGTGATGAATGGGACCTTCGACCGCCTTCCAACACCAAGCGCACCCCCTCCACCAGAAGAATTTGTGTACATGTATGCCGTTGAGGAGGAGGATAACATGACAACCCCGTCAAGACCATGCCAGGAGACAACACGGCGACCAAGACAGGAGGAAAGCTTCCTCCGAGACAACCTACCCTCGCCCGACGCCACAAGCACACCCGCTCCCAGAAGCACACCCACTCCCAGAACCCAATCTACATACGCTTGCATCGATACGGTGCCCGACATCATCCTGCGCGAGCTGCCACCGGCACTCAATGAGAAGTATAGGGTGATGAGTGCTGGTTTACCCCAGAACTATGGCATGTAAATTTTTAAGCACCACGTGTCCTACTTGGTGTACTGCGGGTGGGCCAAAAATGTAAACTACGAAGGAAATCGCGAAAAAAGGGCACTTCCTGAAAATTTAAGAAGGACTATTGTGGAGGAATTGCGGCGCTATTTTTCAATTTCAGATCCTTTAATGAAAATCGTTCGAGACTCCATTAATGGCATTTTGCGCCATACAAGGCATCGGCCCTGGAAGGACAATCTGGTGGGATCGAATTTGCATGACTGTTCAACTGTTGTTTAATTTTTGTAAATGTTTTTGTAAATGTTTTGACTTTCTGTACTTTAATAAAGGAGATGTTGCGTTTTTTAAATTTTATGAATAAAGAATTTTTTTTAATAACACCAGACTGTTGTGCTGTACATGTTTTGTCTTTCTGCACTTTAATAAAGGAGATGTTGCGTTTTTAAAATTTTATGAATAAAGAATTTTTTTTAATAACACCATACTGTTGTGCTGTACATGTTTTTACTTTGTGTACTTTAATAAAGGAGATGTTGCGTGTTTTAACTTGTATTAATAAAGAAATGTTTTTACTTACTGTACACAAGACCTGCACAATTCCAGTCCCTGAGGGCCGCAAACAGGCCCGTTTTTCAAGGTTATCCTTAAAACCAGGCCTGTTTGCTCCCCTTGCGGACTGGAGTTGTGCAGGCCTGACTGATTGTTCTGTACACCATCCAACTGTAAATGTTTTGACTTTCTGTACATAAATGTTTTCACTAGCAGTAAACCATACACCTGTTAATGTTTTGAATTGCTGTACACTTAAAATGTTTTTAAATTGTATTTGTAAATAAATGTTTTTGTACTTACTCCACCAATAAAAGAAAATGTTGATTTGTTTTAAATTGTTCCATTGTCTCATTTTATACTGTAACAAAATACAGTGTTTCTAGAACATACTGTACAGTACTGTCCAGGCATACTGTACAGTACTGTACTGTATACTGTAGGCATGCTCAGTACTGTACATCACAAGAGTATTAAAACAATACATGCTGTACGGGTTTAGAATACACCTATGTACTCGAATACATGTAGAATAAATGCATACTTTTTATTTTTTGGGTTTATTATACAGTATATATAAAAAAGTATTGTATACGGTCTGAAAACAACAGCATACTGTTTCAGGTTTTCTATGAAGCTCTCAGTTACAGTATTCTATCCTAATCAATAACAACGGCCACTAAACTGTAGACTCCGGTACGTATTTTTTTTACTCAGATTCAGCAATGTGCAGGCATTGTAACACAAAGCGATATTATCCATCGAAATCCCTCCATTTGCCATTTTCCGCATGAGATGACAAAGTTTTCTTTTCTGAGGAAAAACAAAAGTCACAGTTTTACTGTAATGGTCAGTCCCACCAATAATTTTCTCGGTGGGCATCTCCTGTTCACATGCGCCTACTGTCGATGTGATGACACGCATATGCGTTTCAAGAAGGTTCCAATGCGCATGCCCCTAGCTTTCCACCAATTGTGCAGTATCTACTGTAGAAGCTGCTCAGCCAATGATATTGCTTACAGGAGAATCGCTTGACTGTGCATTGATATTGATATTTCAAAAACAGAATAAAATACGGCAACATTACTCACCATAGACTTTGCCAATCAGCTGGCTCCAAGCCACTGCCAGTTCCGTATTCTTGATTATACACGTAGTTCACAGGTGACAGTGGGACTACTACACCTGTAGTCAGCTGATGAGGCTGGAAATCGCTTAGGTACATGCAAGCTTGCTGGAATCTGTATGCAAAATCCGGCTCAGGCTGCAGGTATCCAGGCGGGGACAGACAGCATGGCTTGTCGGTCACCAGATTTTCACTGACGGTCGGACCGTTATTGGAAGCCGGTGCTGGTGCTGGCGCATTGCTTGCTTGCGACTGACGTTTCTTAGTTGGTTTTAACATGACCTTTCGCCTTTTGAAGTCTCCATGATCATAGATACAGGAAAAACCCGGTGATACACACCAATACCCTCCAATAACATCGGGATCAATACGAAAAAAACATGGATCGATACATAACTTTTTCCTTATTGCACGCTTCCACACATGAGCATCTGGCGAAAATTTATAAAAGTCATAGTTTTCGATAAAATACTGATACATTTGACCAACTGTGCCATCTTATCATCTGTCGCATTAATCGCGGCCCATATTAAATAAGCGTATGTTCTGTCAGGTTTTTGGAACATGGACTGCAGTTGTGCACTCATGTCAGGACTCTCAGGACAATAAAACAAGACTAAACACTGTGCTTGTATATTTTTATATGAAAATGCCTAAATTGATACATTTATATAACTTCTTCAGTCCCAAGGTCAATTTACAATGGACCACTGTGGTATTCTTTTAAACACCTGCAAGTCTACACATTACTGAAGCGCATTCGCATTACAATTCATGAATATCTGCCATCTGGCGGATACGCGAAGAATTTCAACCAATTAAATCCAAACCATTATCAATAAACACATCAATCGCGGGTGTGAATGCAACATGAATGCGGTATGAATGCAGTCAGAATGCGGCATGAACGTGGTGAAGTGTGGTGAAGTGCCTGGCATTCGGAAAAAATCCCCGAAAAATTCGGAGATGTTGGAGAATAAAAGGGGCCGCGGCTGTTAAACATCGAAAACACAAAATGGAGACCTTTTTTTAAAACCGAGGGGCATTAACATTTTGGAATGACATTTAAGGGATGCGCAGGAAGTTGTCTGATTTTCAGCAGCATTGCACAGCACATTTACCAATCTTGCCATGGATATCATTAAGTCGCTCTTACCTTCTTTCAGAAGTCTGTCCCGGCATCTGGTGCTCTTCATGCCGCAATCTCTGTAATATTAATAGATGATGGAGAAGAGGTAAAAAGGGCACGGAAATGTTTACAAATTAAACTTTTTTTCCTTATGGTACACGCATGCGTAATGAATGGTATGCATATGCGTGTCATTCAGGAATAAATGATTCACAGATTGTATAAAGTAAATTTGTTATAGCTACCTGCATTAGATTGCATTCATACTCTGTGCAGTCATGCAAGGGGTGTTGAAGCTTAAAAATCTTTTTTTTCCTAACAGATTATTTGTTAGGCATGAATATATTATATAACAACCATATATTAATTGTCAATGATTGAAAATGCTCAAATGCCTGTACTACTAACATTTGTTGTGCCACACATTCTATCACTGCAACAATGTTATATACCCAATGCTACATAACATAAAATAGCCGTCATAATGTTAGATATTAGCTGTAAATCTGCAGCATTCCCTGCCATTTATCTAAGTGACTAACACAGAATGAGTAGCTCAAACACATCATAATGTATCCATATGCAAAGTACACAAATAATTATTAATATATGTACTGCATTGCTGCACATATTACATATTTGTTAAACACTGAAAACACAAAATGGAGACATTTATTTAAAACCATGGGGCGTTATCGTTGTGGAATGACATTTAAGGGATGCGCAGGAAGTTGTCTGATTTTCAGCGGCATTGCACAGCACATTTACCAATCTTGCCATGGATATCATTAACTGTCTCTTACCTTCTTTTAGAAGTCTGTTCCGGCAACTGGTGCTCTTCACGCCGTGATCTTTGTAATATTAACAGATAATGGAGAAAAGGTAAAAGGGGCACGGAAATTTTTATAAATGAAACTTTTTTCCCTATGGTACGTGCATGCGTAATGAATGGTACGCATATGTGTGTCAATCGAGAATAAATGATTCAAAGATTGTATAAAGTAAATTTGTTACAGTTACCTGCATTAGATTGCATACATATTCTGTGCAGTCATGCAAGGGGTATTGCGGAGGTAGCTGCTGTAGTCAATCATTTGGATGTTCTGTGTGTTCATCTCGTTGGGGTTGTAGCTTGCTCCATAATAGTTTGAATATTGTGTCATGCACTGAGGTGGATCCAGACAGTTACTTTGTGGCATTTCATCTGCTGGAGCCATGTCTTTATTATGAATGTTCTCGTAATAGTTAGGTCCGTCATGGTTCTGGTATTGGTTGAAGCACTCCGGTTGACAAGAATAACAATTATGCTGAACTTTTAAGGCACCGCTGCGGTCACCTATATCGTGGTAGTTTTTGCCGAAAATTTGCTCTCTTAAATTTCTATGATCAAACATACGCATTCATGATTCATGCACTGACCAACAGCCACCCCTCTTTCCGGGAGATGTTGGGTTTAGAATAAAACAATCATTGCTTGATAAAGTCCGTCGGATCGAATTTCGCCAGACATCATACTTTGTAGTATTCGCCAGACATCATACTTTGTAGTATTTTTATACTATGGGTATTTGTCATTGATATGTCTCTGATACAGTTGCTCTTTTCTCTGTTCAATATTGAATTGCACTATATATTAGATATGCTTAACTGAACAGAGGTCTCTTGTTTGAAAACATTTCTAACAGCATGTGTTCTCATGGAATGGAGGAAAGTAACGGAAACTATTTGTTAAAATCAGCTTTATGAAAAAAGTATCAAAATGTTTACAATTTGTGTAGAACACTGCACAAAGTCATTATACAAAAGAAGAAGTGCCCATGTAATCTTCTCCCACATACCGCTGCAGTCAGTGTATTGTATCATTTTGGCTTGCATCTTCAACATAATTCAGTTGCCAAACTGCGAGACACCCATTAATTGGAAACAATATTGTATCTAAAGAACATTTGTAAATGTTCACAATAATGAATTAGTATGTTTCTCTGTGTGTACTAAATCACTTGATCTTTTTTCATGTCAGCATGATAATGATCCTTCAACAGACATGAGAATCGCAGTGTTGTTTAGTTCACATATGTATGCACCTAAAATATTTTCTCATACACCGTTCATAATTTCGGTCAAATCATGAAAGATGAATTGATGATGTTATCATGGGACATATCATATCATGCACTCCCTTATCCCTAATTTTTGATTACTTTGAATTAACCTCAAACCCAGGTAAACATACTTATTTTGTATAGTTTTAGTGTATAATTTAAGGGTCCAACATGGAGATGTATATACAGTACTATGGTCCAAATCAATAGTTAGTGTAACTTTTTGCAAGATGTAATGTGACGCCTAATGTTTTATTTTGGTTAAGATTTTCTTTGAAGACCGGTGGTAGATCTTGAGCTGCTCTCAGTTTGACTGGTAGGTGTCGAAGATACTTTTATTGAAGTGCTAGGTGTCGCACAGATAGGTGGCACACTTTCTGTCATTGATGGTACCATAACAACAGTACTGGGAGATTGGCTTGTACTTGCCTGTGCCAGTGGCTGTGCCTGTGCCATTGGCTGTGCAAGTGCTATTGATGTGCCTTGCCTGTGCCATTGAGTGAGCAATAATAGTTAGACTATTAGAAATAGCCTTTAGCGTCTCTGAATGTTCCTTGAAAAGGACTTGCATGTTCTTCAGTTCTTGTCAAATGGTGTCATTGGTATTCTGCTGTTTGTCTGCCACAGCCTGTTGATGCTTGAAAAACATTTCCTGTTTTTAATGAAGAAAATGCAGCTGCACATGTATTTTCCCCTTAGTATGGTTCTAGAGGGTCATTGTCCTCTTCCTCTTCTGTTATAGGATCTTCAATATCCTGTTCTTCACGATTCTCACACTCGAGTAACTGGTGTAGAATCATCGGGGTCAGGGACATCAAGTTCTCTGAGTGCCTCAACATTTCTGCAGACAGACTAATGGCCCATCGGATTAACACAGCGGGGGTCCCTGGCAGTCCCATTCAAACTGAATGGGATTGCCAGGGACCCCTGCTGTGTTAATCCAATAGGCCATTAGTCTTTCTGAAGAAATGTCACTGAAATGTTGCAGCATGTACCCAGCATGTACTGTACCTGGGTCTTGTTGGTGATAGCCCGAGATTTTCCAAGGCAGTTTTAGAATATTTGTCGGCGCACCTGTACATCAGCAGCACACCTCAGTTATAGCATACATGGTTAACATATTAATGGTACATTAATAAGTGATGACCCAAAAAATTATTTAACATTTTTGATACATTTAATTATTCATGAGTACACTTAAATCAGATACGTTGTGTTCTTATTACATGACAATGACCCATAGAGTTTATTAAACTGAGCCATGACAACTTCCAAAGGGATATAATTTTCTCTATGAGAAAAGCAGACATTTTTTATGCCTTTGGCATGCTGCTTGCGTGCTTGAGGCTGCTCATCACTTGCATGAGCCTGCTCTGCCTCAGTGGCTGGATGCTTTAAACTGGCCCTCTCTTCCTGGCCACTACTTCCGCTACCCCCCTCACCTGCACTCCCTCACCAGCACTAGCAGCACGGGACATACCTGCAGTGGCAGCACGGGACTTCCCTGCATATGCCACTCCTCAAGCCACCGCCACTCAACCACTCCCACGCTCCATCACTCCTCCAGTCACTGCCACTCCACTACTCCCACTCCTCTCCATTTCACACACTGACTCATTCACTCAGTCACAAAAAACAAATAGAAAATAATTACACACTAACAAAGTAATTTCACACTAACAAAGTAATTTCACACTAACAAAGTACTTTCACACAAAAAACTTTCACAGAAAATACTTTCAAACAAAATTTTTGATCTTAACTTTCGATACTTTGGTACCCAATGGTCTCAATGAACAACTAGACACAAGCACTCTAATTACATGGTAGAATAAGAACATGTCGAAGTTTACATTATTTCACTGGGGATTATACATTTTTTATTTAATATTTCAACGTCTTTAAAATTATTAGATATTGGTCTGATGTCATTTCCACATCTCGTTCTATTAACATATTTTATATATCTTCTGAGAAAATCTCTCTCTCTCTCTCTCTCTCTCTCTCTCTCTCACACACACTCTCTCACACACTCTCTCACACACTCTCTCACACACTCTCTCACACACTCT
The DNA here is from genome assembly GCF_040206685.1 of Ascaphus truei. Lineage (NCBI taxonomy): Eukaryota > Metazoa > Chordata > Amphibia > Anura > Ascaphidae > Ascaphus > Ascaphus truei. The sequence goes on from NC_134483.1 coordinate 178,202,800, forward strand.
CTCACACACTCTCTCACTCTCTCACTCTCTCACTCTCTCACTCTCTCACTCTCTCACTCTCTCACTCTCTCACTCTCTCACTCTCTCACACTGTCTCTCTCTCACACTGTCTCTCTCTCACACTGTCTCTCTCGTCCTTTTTTAACAAGTTTTATTTGGTCCATCTTTCTATTGTAATACATTTTTACATAACTTGCCATACATTTTATATTACAGTCTATTTTTTGTTTTGGATATGATTTCAAGGAATATTTATGGTGCAATTGTTGTCATTTCCAGTGCAATTAATTTTAATCAATGCTCTGTGCCCTTTTTTCCTATTCGGGAATATAAGGACTTTGTAAAAAAATATATTATATCCTTAATTTTTTTTTTTTAATTTTATCATATTTATGTATTTATTACATTTGCACTTTATGTTCCCCTCCATACATACTGTGATCTAGTTTTTAGTACCTCATTGTTTTTTTCTTTCAACTAATTAGTTACTTGTGAGAGATTTCAGGTTGGTTCTCTATTTTTTAATTTTTAATCATTTAACCCTTAGCACCCAGCACAGCACATTTTTAAATATATATTATGTATTTGTTATTGTTATCAGTAAAGTGTTTTACTAATTGTCATATTATTTCAGTATATTTTTGTCTGTACTTTATCTCATGTTGATTGTTTCTAATTTGTATTTTGAATTGTATGTGTTAGTAACATTGAATTTAGTTAACCTTGTCATTATTTTATATTTACTTTGTTTTGTATTAGCCAATTGTATCCAATTGCCAATTTGATTGCAATCAGAGCCTTATACCAGCTGTAATAGTTTAATACAAGATGATTGAATTTGGAAATGCTTAGGGTATAAAAGATCATGCTACAGTATACCTGGATACCCATACCCTTGAGAAAATAGCAAGAACGTGACCAAACGCATTGGGAACCATATATTGCCAGTTGGATGAATATTTGCAACATATGAGAGTCTTAGCTGATTGCATTTCAGCCATTGGGGAGCTGCAGCTGCTGGCTGCCTGAAGTGGAGGTTTGGTGCATCAGAGCTCCAGAGAACTGACTGCTCATGCTGGTTTTATATACAGCATACACTACTAGTAGCAGTTTGCCTTTCCTCTGAGATGCTCTGCAAAGGGTTCCTTTTACATTTTCAAAGTCCCCAGCTGATAACAGTTGTAGTGAAACATGAATTTCCCCTTAGAAGCATTTCTATCCTCTGTGCTGGAGAGGTTATTTCAGCCCGAGGACCATCTAAACATTGGATCCTCTATAGAATCAACAATTCCCGATTCTGATTCTGCGCTGGACTATTTCCAATCTGAGTTCTTAAAA